>NC_142490.1:23949720-24133054 GCF_965113065.1 Corylus avellana | reverse complement strand
AATAGAAATAAGATTTAATTGTATAATTTTAATTAAATTTAAATAAAATTATATGTGGCATGTGGATACTCTTCACGTGCCATGTGGCACGTTAAGAACCTTTTTGACGTGCCACATGTGGCACGTCAATAAGGTTCTTGACGTGCCAGTATGGCACGTCAAAAACATCCTCGGGAAGGTGCGCCTTTTTCCTGCTGCACCTTCCCAGCTTGCACGTCGCATCTCTGCGCAAATTTTTCTTCTTTTTTTCTTTCTTTTTTTTTCTTTTCCGCCAAGTCTCCTGTACCTGCGTCTTCTTCCCTCCCATTTCTTTCTCTCCCCGCGCCCAAGTACTCCTCCGCCTGCAAATTTCTTCCGCCATTTGTTTTTTCTCCTTCAACCCAGCCCGACGTCGCGCGCCTCTACAGCATTTGCATTTGTCTCACCCCGGCCATTTCTCGTTTTTTTCCCGTGGTGTTCTCTCTCTCGGTGGCTCTCTCTCTCGCCGGCGCACGTCACCGCCGTTACTCCCTCCGGCGACCACAACCTCAAGCTCCGAAGGCTCTCTCACGCTCTCACTCGTTCTCCTACTCGAAAATCAGGTATATATATATATATATACACAGATATTTATATATGGGTTGGGTTTATATATATATATAATCTGCAGATTATATGGGTTGGGTTTATATATATTTGCAGCTTATATATATATATATATATAATCTGCAAATATATATATACAGATTGTATATGTATAAATTAATTATATATATATATATATATATATAAATTAATTTATTTAATAGATAATTAAATAAAGTATATAAAAAATGTAATTTACAATGTAAATTAATTTTATAGGTTAAGTAATTAATTTATTTGCTTAAGATATATGTTTTGTAATATATTTGAATAGTTTGACATGTTTGGTTTGTATATGGTGAGAATATTGTTTAATGTATTTGCATGCATGCATGTACAATTACGTACCTTGGTAGTTTGAAATTATAAGATGAAAAAATTTTTGCATTTGGATGTAGACCCATATTTTGTGTAGGTTTTGATTAACAACGACATATCTATTTCTATCGATTCGTATGTGAATGGTTTAGTAAACGAAAAAAAAGAAAACCAACATTTAACCTAACTAGCTATATGTAGTTTATTTAGGGTGCCCATATGTAATTTACTTAGGTTTTGCATATTAAGATTATGTAGATGTTATAATTAAAAGTCAATTTATGTGTTTGTTTATTAAGAGTGAAAGTAAAAAAATTGAAACGATGTAGTTAAAGAACCACAAAAAATAAAAGAACATCTAAGTAACTAATTTCGATTTATTTTATTCAGTTAGGGTCCCATTACTTAAAGCTATGGACAAGAGTTGGATGACAAAGTTTAGGGGTACAAGGGAATACAGAGACGGGTGTAGATCATTCGTGGACTTTGCAGTTAGGAACTGCACAATCCCTGATGGAAAAATTCACTGCCCCTGTAAGGTGTGTCGTAATAAGCAGCGCCACCCGCCGGATTTGGTATTTGACCATTTGACAGGGGGTAAGGGAATAATGATTGCATACAGAACCTGGTATTATCACGGGGAGAGGCCTGTCCGGGATCCTGTTGCAGTCTCTTCGTCGTCTACCATGAACACGGATCAGGGTTTAGGCGCAGCACAAGGTGAAAACATGCGGTCAATGTTGCGTGATTTATTCGGCATGCACGATGTCATGGAAGACAATTGTGAGCCTGAAGTTGCGGTGCAGGGGAATGAAGAAACTGTGAATGAAGAAGCCGACGGCAGTGACATAGTAAAGTACAGTAACTTGCTTAAGAAGGCAGAGAAGCCACTTCATGATGGGACGAAACATAGCAAGCTTAGCGCTACTGTACATCTGTACAACTTAAAGTGTGTTGGCGGACTTAGTAACACAATATTTTCATCTTTTCTTGAGTTCATCAATCAGTTGTTGCCTCCTAGTGATGAAGCTTTGCCGGTTAATACATATGAGGCAAAAAAATTTCTAAGGGACATGGGCCTCGGGTATGAGAAGATCCCGGCGTGTCCTAATAATTGTATGATATTTTGGAAGAACGATAAGGATTTGGATACATGTGCTGTTTGTGGAGTATCTAAGTGGAAGGATGACATTCAGTTGGATGAGGATGGGCAACCCATATCATCGAGTAAGAAACGCCCGGTGAAGGTGTTGCGGTGGTTTCCACTTATACCACGACTACAGAGATTGTTTATGTCAGAGCATACTGCTCCTTACATGAGGTGGCATGCAGAAGGCCGGACTAAGGACAGTGTATTGAGGCATCCGGCCGATGGTGAAGCGTGGAGGGCATTCGATAATTTGCATCCAGACTTCTCGGCGGACAGCAGGAACGTCAGGCTTGGTCTAACCTCGGATGGATTTAATCCATTCGGAAACATGAGCACATCCCACAGCACTTGGCCTGTAATGCTTGTACCGTACAACTTGCCTCCTTGGACGTGCATGAAACAAACTTCATTTATACTATCGCTGATAATCCCGGGCCCAAAGTCACCTGGAATGGATCTAGATGTCTACCTACAACCCTTAATTGAGGAGTTACAAGAATTGTGGACTGTAGGTGTACGCACATTTGACGTGTCCAAAAAAAAGAATTTTGTGCTACGAGCCCAGTTGATGTGGACAATTAATGACTTCCCGGCATAAGCAGATTTGTCTGGGTGGCCTAACAGGGGTGAGAAGGCATGTCCCTGCTGTATGTACTCGACGAGGTCCAGGCGGTTAAAACACGGCAGAAAATTTTGTTATATGGGGCACAGGCGATACTTGCCTATTGATCATCCGTGGAGGAGAAATAGAATAACATTTGATGGCAAACAAGAATTTGAATGTGCCCCAGATGTGCCAAGTGGAGATGAAATTCTTAGACAATTGCAAGATATGGCATATGGAGATGAGAATGCCGGTAAGGCAAGGGCGGAGAAGAAGAAAAAAGACAAGAAACGGAAGAAGAGTGGGGCGACAGAAAGAGAAGGCGATACTGCCAACGTATTGTGGAAGAAGAAAAGTGTTTTCTTTAGATTGCCGTATTGGAAAGATAATCTATTGCGGCACAATCTTGATGTCATGCACATTGAGAAAAATGTGATGGACAACATTCTTGGTACAATACTGGACATTCCGAAGAAAACAAAGGACAACATCCAAGCCCGCACAGACTTGCAAGAAATGGGGTTGAGACATACACTTCATCCGTACATAGGCGAGGATGGTAAAACATATATGCCCGCAGCTTGTCACACGATGTCTAAGGAAGAGAAAACTCAGTTTTTGAAAGTGCTTCGAAATGTAAGGGTGCCGGACGGATATGCCTCTAATATTTCTCGATGTGTACGACTTAGTGATTGTACGATATTCGGGTTGAAGAGCCATGATAGTCACGTAATTATGCAACAACTTCTCCCTATTGCATTGCGTGGATCATTGCCAGGAAACGTGGTAAGACCACTTGTCGGGATTTCTGCATTCTTCAGGGGCATATGTTCAACGTCATTGACACGAGATGATATGGACCGATTAGAGGGTGACATTTATATTACTTTGTGCCAGATGGAAAGGGTCTTTCCCCCAAGCTTTTTTACTGTGATGGTTCACTTGGTCGTGCATCTTGTCCGTGAATGCCGACTTGGTGGACCGGTACAATATAGGTGGATGTATCCGGCAGAGAGGTAAAATAGCTTTACTAATATTCATATTTATGAATTTTTATTTTATATGAAATCGTCACTAACTATAATGAATGAATTATGATCATATGTAGAAGCCTTGGGGTGTTCAAATCTAATGTCCGCAATAAAGCGGCTCCTGAGGGATGCATTGCGGAGGGTTACATAGCAACGGAGTTGGTTGCGTTCTGCTCAAGGTATCTAGACCACGCACCAACATTTCACAATAGGACTGTAAGAAACCCAGATGGTTCAAAGGGGGCGGGAACACGAGTTATCCTCGACCGTGTCACATTGACACAAATTCACCGATACATTATTTTTAACTTACGGACGTAAGTCGTGTTAGTAGTGTATACAAGTTCAATATCACCTTGAACCCTTAGTTGTGAATTATAATATAATTGAAACGTTGTATTGTAGGGTGCACATGGATACACTTAGGCGTTCATGCAGTAGGGGGCGAACGACGGAGGATCAGTTTGAAACCCAACATCATGCGCTATTCTCCGATTGGTACCGTGACTACGTAAGACTACCGTGACGTTTAACTGTTACTGACCCATTATATTTAGTTATTGATTCATAACAACTAAAGAAACTTTCTTATGGTCAATTTTTACGTATGTGCTTACAGGTCGATCGATTGGACGATCGACAAAGGAAGGAATTAGGTCACAAACTGGTAATGCATTGTAGAGGGCCGAAGGCCACAGCGACTAGATATAACAGATATGTGATTAATGGAAAGCTGTTTCGCACTATTGCATGCGATGCTGGAAAAAGGACCCAGAATAGCGGGGTGTGCGTGCCAACAGTTGATGGTGAAACGTACTATGGAAAGTTGACGGAAATAATTGAGGTGGAGTACTTCGACAGGACTAGGTATGTTTTGTTCAAGTGCGATTGGGCGGATAACACGAGGGACAGGGGGTACAAAGTTGACGAGTATGGCATACTGCTTGTCAGCTTCAAAAACCTTGTCCACCGGGGCCAGGAAATTACTGATGAGCCGTATGTGCTAACGTCACAAGTTGACCAAGTCTTTTACGTCCAAGATGAAAGGGACCCTGATTGGGCTTGTGTTGTAAGAACTAAACCTAGGAACGTATACGACGTTGGACAAGGTGAAAGTTCTGATGATGAAAGTGTTAGCTACCACGAGTGTGAGCCGCTCCTATTGACCAGCGGTAATGAAGTGGATCCCCAGGATGACATTGACTACATCCGACAAGACTTAGATCCGTATGTGATTTAAAAAAATTTAAAACTTTAATAATATATATCGTTCACATTTATTTTGACGTATTTAATGTTATTTCTTTCTACATTGATTGATTATATTGGTGACTTTTTTATCTATTATATACATAATTAATTGAGTATATTATGTGTTTTGCAGGTTGACATGAGTACGCGGGGGAAGAGTAGACGACGACGGTCCCCACAGATAGACGACCAGGGGTATAGACCCTTGCTCCCTAAGCATAGGGAAGGGTCTCAGCCGGTTCCCTATGATCTTGGCACTCCATGTCCTACCATGAGCGAGTTAGGTGTATGTGGACATGGTGAGGTAGAGATGATGTTTCCCCATGAGTTGAACACGGGTATACCATACAGTGAGCCATCGCAGCTAGATGATAGCGAGACACAATACTATGGGGAGCATGCGGATGATGGCTCAGGTGACTTGGAGGCCGAAGATCCTCCAGAAGTGTTGGGCGTTCGACAACTCCGGACAATAAGTAAGTATATATGTTTAAAAAACTCAGTTTGAATATGTATAAAATTTATGTAGTAATTCATTAAATTTGAAATAAATAAATTTTGCAATTATTAATGTGTTAGGTACCAGGGGAGACGGGAGCACCCAATTTCAGGTGGTGGACATCCCACCATCGAACAAGAAGTGGGAGGTCCCCCTTGGCCAAAAAATTGTCTGCGAGTACAATAAAGCATGGCAGCCCGTAGGATTTAGCGGGATGAAATTCAGAAGGGAGGCCGGGAACGTCATAAGGGCAGGGACTTATGTTAAGCTCCGGGATGAATGGGAGCATGTACATCCTCGTGCGAAGGAAGATATATGGGACACCCTTATGGTATGGTTACATTTTTTCTCATATTTTAGCAGATGTATTTCAATATTTTAAACATTAAAGTGTGTAATTATACGCCTAATTTGTTCAATTTATATATGCAGACTCAGTTCTACATGTCGCCTGAGTACAATATTGAGGCGATTAAAAGGGACACCTTCAAAGATATGGGCACAAAGCTGAAAAGTTGGAGACACTCTGTAAAAAAATCATTAAAAATTCAAGCGGGTGATACTCCAGACTCAGTGAAGGCGAGAATGGGTGAAGATGCCGTTAGGAGATACGACCCAGTGGACTTGAATGTCTTGTTGGCGAGATGGTGCGACCCGAAAAATCAGGTACGTCAGGAGTGTTTTCAGCAATTACGAGCTTCAAAACATTTTATGAATGACATATGTAGAAGTTAATTTTTAAAGAAAAATTAAGAAGACAAAATGAGCAATTGGCTAGTGGAATTAATTGTAGTTTCATTAATTCTAATTGGGTTAGGCCTGACATTTTAAGACTTATATACATGTAGGAGTATGCTGCCAAGATGAAAGAATTGCGAGCAAAAAACAACACGCCTCACTGCACTGGGTCGATGAGCTATGCTAGAGTGACACATCAAGAGGTACTTATATATATATATATATAATCGGTTGTTTAAGTAAAAAACACGTCTTAATTTTTTTTTGTATGCAGACCGTAGACGCGGGGGGCACTCCTCCAACTCGAGCGGAAAGTTACATCAAGACTCACACATACAAGGAAGGTGGCTATCCGAATGACGTGGTCAGAGAAAGATGTGTAAGTACTCAAGCATATATATTTTGATAAATTATTTATGATTAACGTTCCTTATACGAGATACTAACATATTTTTTAATGTACAGGAGAGGATGATGGAATTGGCGCCTACTGACCCGGCAAATACTGATACCATGACAGAAGGGACAGTACGGTGGACACCTAATGACGCGTATGCTCAAGCGCATGGAAATAAGCCGGAGTATGCTGGTAGGGTCCGAATGTGCTGCCGGTGCGGGGCAGCATACATTCATACTATACACCGTCCCAGACACGGTCTCAAAATTCTTGGAGCTCCTCGTTCTCATAGATGACAGATAGAATCAGAGAACTTGAAGATGAGCGGGCAGCACAAAAAAGTGCAATGGATGAGATGGCGAGGCAGATTGAAGCACAAAAAGCCCAGATAGCAGAGAAAGATGAAATGTTTGAGGCTCGTTTCCGCCAGCTTGAGGCAATGTTCGGGTCGATGTCTGGGTCTGCGCCCCCGAGAGGTAATTCTATGTTTTAATTTGTTTTATAACAATTGTTCACTGTTAGAATAACTGTTACAAACCCCTAGTTACAGTGGTCCATTTTAAAACTTACGTATATTTGCATCATATTATAGAATAATTTTTAATTTTTGTATTGATTATTATTGGTTCACAATTCATTCGCAGGTAATGCAAATTAGGAGTTGGAGGATGATTGTGTTGAGTAGAGCGCCATAGGGCTGGTCATCACTTTTTGTTAAGTTCTACATACATATTATTGTTGCCATGTTTTGTATATAGTTAGATCTCACTATATGCTTGTTGAGACTAATTGAAACTAATTTCTAGTAGATACTCCAGAAATGTTTTATTGTATATTTGTTTTGCCTTGTGTTAGAACGTTTTTTTGATTTATATATATGTTTTGTTATGTGTTGTGTTGAAATGTAGTATGTGTGTTGAAATTTTGTTTGTTGGATATTGGATACATATTATTAATGAAGTTGTGTTGTGTTAGATATATATATTGGATATAGAATTTTGTTTAATGAAATTGTGTTGTCTTGGATATATATATTGGATATTGAATTTTGTTTAATGAAGTTGTGTTGTGTTGGATATATATATTGGAAATAGAACTTTGTTTAATTAAGTTGTGTTGTATATATATATATTGGAAATAGAATTTGGTTTAATGAAGTTGTGTTGGATATATATATTGGAAATTGAATTTTGTCCAATGAAGTTGTGTTGTGTCGGATATATATATTGGATATATAATCTTGGATATATTATCTTGTTTAATGAAGTTGTGTTGGATATATATTTACTTGGAAATTGATTATGGATTGGATTATGGATAGTAGATTATATATGTAGATGGATTGTGGATTATGGATTATGTAGGTGGATTGTATTATGAATGTGTATTATGTATTGGATTGTGGATTATGTAGGTGGATTGTATTATAGATGTGTATTATAGATTGGATTGTAGATTATGTAGGTGGATTGTATTATGTATGTGGATTAGATTGTGAATTATGGATTGAATATTGAATTTTGTTTAATGAAGTTGTGTTGGATATATATATTGGATATTGGATATTGGATATTGGATTTAGTTTAATGATATATATGTTGGATTTTGGATATATGTTGGATATATATTGGATGTTGGATATATATTGGATGTTGGATATTGGATATATATTGGATGTTGGATGTTGGATATTGGATATTGGATATATATTGGTTGTTGGATATTGGATATTGGATATTGGATATATATTGGATGTAGGATGTTGGATATTGGATGTAGGATGTTGGATATTGGATATATATTGGTTGTTGGATGTTGGATATTGGATATATATTGGATGTAGATTATGGATTGGGGATATATATTCAATATATAGATTATGTGTATTATAATTCATTATATATAGATTATGGATTATAGATTATGTGTATTATATATATTCAATATATAATATCAGGAATATCATAAATATTTGAAATATCAGGAAAATCATGAATATTTGAATATCAGGCATATTAGAATTATTAAAAAAAAAAAAAAAAAAAAATTTTGACGTGTCAAACTGTTTGGCACGTCAAAAAATCACACATGCAAAAAAAATCACACGTGCAAATTTTTGACGTGTCAAAATGACACGTCAAAAATGTTTCTGACGTGTCACAATGACACGTCAAAAAGATTTTTGAAGTGTCATATTGACACGTCAAAAAGGTTTTTGACGTGTCGAAAATGGCACGTCAAAAACACTTCTGACGTGTCAAAATGACACGTCAAAAATTTTTGACGTGTCACTGTAGCCACGTCAAAAACTCCAGTTTTTTGACACCTACCCTTTTAACGGTCGACAAACGTCAAAAACGACGCGTCAAAAGAGGTTTTTGACGTGTCAATACCATTGACACGTCAAAAACCCCTAGTCAAAAACAAAATCAATTTTTGTAGTGATCTCCTCGGCAATTCTCACGATCCCTGTCTGAGCGGCAGAGTGAAGGGCCGTAGCTCCTTCTATGCTTTTCAATTTTAAGTCATCCGGACGCATCGATTTCAGCAGTTGTTCTACAAAATTGGCGTGTTTTGCAATCGCAGCTGTGTGAAGGGCTGTCGTTCCCTCTTCCGTTATGCGAGCTCGAACGCAATTTGGGTCTTCCGCAATTAAAGCCTTAGCAGCCTGCCAATCACCTTTAAGAGCAGCTTGAAGGAGGGGAGAAAACCCGGCACGCCCTGCAACTTTTTGTAACCAAACGTATTAATTACAACTTTTGGGTGATAAGTTATGCCATTTGGAAGCAAACAAATTGGAAGAACTAAAATATCTTCTAACCCAATGTATTTATAGCAATTAAACGTAGGAAAAATTCTTACAAAATAATTTGAAA
This sequence comes from Corylus avellana, assembly GCF_965113065.1. NCBI lineage: Eukaryota > Viridiplantae > Streptophyta > Magnoliopsida > Fagales > Betulaceae > Corylus > Corylus avellana. The sequence goes on along the minus strand of NC_142490.1, from coordinate 24,123,566 downwards.
CGGACTCTTGCTTACATGCGGTAATGAAAACTAACGCATGGTGCTGTAGTCCAAACGACCCCGTTTTGGGTCGTTTTGGACAATAAAAAAATATTTTTTTTTTTTAAAAAAAGAAAATTATTAAAAAACTAAAAAAATAAAAGAAAAATCAAAGGGTTGCTCTAGCCCTTTTTTCAATGCCTTTCTGCAGCTCCTTCACAGCGATGTCAATCTCAGTATCTTTCAAAGTAAGAAACCCCCATGCAGTCGTTTTGGACTACAGCACCAAGGCGCGTCGACTTATTGTTTTTGATCTGGACTGCCCGAATCATTATTCTACAATGATCGAACGGCTGAAATGAAAAACTGGTTTTGGCGTTCCCTGAGATTTCTGCCGGCGACGAAACAGAAACCCAGAAATGGAACCGATATTTCAAACGTTTTCACTTTTCACAATCAAACAATTGGATCTGTTTGTTAACCGAACACAACAAACAAAAATCGATCAAATTCAAAACTCAAAAAAAAAAAAACAAAGTTTGTCAGATTTTCGTACCTTCTAATTCAATCCGACGATTGGAAATTCCTCTCCACCTTGGCCATGGGGTGGTTCGTCACCCTGGACCGGCCATGGGGTGGCCGGGGCCACCTGCTTGGCCAAAATGGGGTGGTCCGGCCACCCCATTTTGTCCAGCTACCTTTTGATTTTTCTTTTCTTTTTTTCTTTCTTTTTTATTTTTTTAGGTTTTTAATATTTCTCTTTTTCTTTTCCCTTTTTATTTAAAAAAAAATATTTTTTTGTTGTCCAAAACGACCCAAAATAGGTTCGTTTTGGACTACAGCACCAAGCCTGATCCAGGTGTTTTATATACTATGGGAACACGGATTAGGATCTCTTCATATCTTCTAAATTATGTAAATCTGAGCTATTTATTACATTTAATGGTCTAAATAAATACAAAGTTTATGTATTATTGAGGCAAATGAATTTAACACGTTGAAAACTAAAATTCATTATCTCGGTAACACACAAACTGTTATATCTGTTTGGACCATTAGATGTAATGGAGGATTTAGATTTAAAAATCCGAAGGGTCTCAATCCTGGGAACACCAAGGGAACCAAAAGTGGTACTTTAAATTTAGAGTAACATTTTTTGTTTCCTTAACATTATTTTAATATAAAAAAACTTTTTCATTCCTCTATATTTTCTCTTTCATTTATTTGAAATAATATTTAGGGATAAATGTAAAATTGGTCCAAGTAGTTGGTTTGAATTACAAATTATTTCTTGTCGTATAAAAAGTAATTTATAAGTCTATGTAATTAGCCTAAGTTAGAAATTACTAATTGTGGTATAAAAAATAATTTATAGGTCCTCATGGTAAATCAAAATAATATTTTACCCTCTAAAATCAATTAGTCAAACAAATGACTTGCCCCATAGAGGGAATAAATGCGGCCACAAATGGCTGTTATCAAAGGCGAAACAAAGGGTTCCGTAAAGGACAAACTTACCGAAATCTTTGCAAGCATAAGAGCATTCTTAGCAAATTCAACAAATTTTATTCATCAAAATAACTAAAAATACGTTTTTCTCTATTTTAACTATCAACTTTTTTAAAGCACACTTAGCAACCTCACTATTTTAATTGTCAATTTTTACTATTTCATTTAAATTTTTTTTTTTTTCAAATACTTCTTTATATTTTGTTTTTACTTTTTCAAGGAATATGGAAAAGAGAAAATTTATATTATTTTTTATTCATTTGATAAGTAAATAGTACTCACTATCCCTCGCCATTTATTTTGGGTTAGAACGATGAAGCTGAAAATTGAGAATTTTAGTAGCTTTTTTTAAGTTATCACAAAAAAAAAAAAAAAAAAATTAGTTTTGGCGAGGATAAAAAAAAATGCTCTAACATAATCAGTACCGCAAAAGGCTAAATCTAGGTCACCGACGAGCAGCCACACAACTAGAAATAAAAACAGGCGAACAAAAAGGAAAGTGTCCACCCAAAAGGTCAGCAGCAACAATGGAGCAGAAAAAACTAGAACCCACACAACAAAGCAACAAAGGAAACAGCTAAATAGAGAGGTACTTAGTACTTACCCCCATTGGCTTTACCTGGGCCTGGCTCCTCTACAGATAACCGCACGAATTCTCGTTGTGATGTCCTAGCATTTAAGCTACTTCCTTGAGATAAGTCGGTACCTCCGGCAACCGCTCCCTGATCGAACGGTGTAGGAACTGATGATACGGAACCTTGATGGATTTCATTATGATCAGAATACGATGTCGTATGACGAAGACTAGAGTTGTCGGGGGAATACGCAGTTCTAGGAAATGATAGAAAAGAAGAGAATCTTTGTTGATGATCCATAACTTGTCTTCGACGCATGTTGGTTGCACCTTCTTTCATTTTTTCTTTTTCTGGTTTTCGTAAAAAATAGATCTGAGAGAAAATTGAAATATGAACATTTTTATATAAGTTAGACATTTAGAGAGAGAGAGAGAGAGAGAGAGAGAGAGGAATGATTCAAGAGTAAAAGAGAAAAATGCTCAAGTCATGATGATAACAACAACCATGTTGCTTCTCAAAAAAAAAAAAAAAAAACAAACAAACAAAAAAAACAACTATGGTGAATATTTATTTCAAGTAATTGACAGTACTTACTATTCGAATGCTAGCCGTTACAGATCGAGCTTCAGAGCCTCTAGAGCGGTACCAAGAAACGGTGAGTCTTTTGATACTCAACCTTGCAGATGCAGGAGTTTTGGCTACACAGTCGGGTAGATTTATAAGATAATATTCTATTGAGATAAAAACAAATGGATAAAACCAACCTCCCTCCCATTTTTTTTTTTTTTTTTTTTTTTTCAACCTCCATCCCTTTTGTTTGTAATTTCTTCTACTTTGCTGTTTGGCTTTATTGTTGTTTCTTTGCTGCTACCGCCGGACTTGAGAACTGTCGGGTGGAGTTTTGGCCAAACAGTCGGGTAGATTTATAGGATAATATTCTATCATTATAAGAGAGAGAATTGCTTCACTTACAAAGGCTTTTACAAACAAAGCCTTACAAACTGACGTGGAAAGGAAAAAGACAAAAAAAATTGGGACTAGCTGCCCGTGATGGAATCCCCTAACTTGGCCTCCTCCTGCTTCTCAATCTCCTTCACCCGGCCACATGGTTCCCAAAAAGGTTTAAAATTGCATTTTTTATTTATGGAATCGCAACGCCAAACTCACTACAAGTCCCTTCTATGCGGCTCATAACGAATAATCACGCTTGAATAAAATGATCACATTTAGATAGAATAGTCACAATTGAAGTCTTTTATCGACCTTTCCAAGGAGTAAAAAGAAAAAAGAAAAAACGAACTGAAAAGAGAAATGGGGGGAAATTGTATGCATAGCCTGCAACAATAATTTTAAAGTGCTACCTGCCTTGGCCCCCCTTCCCCTGTCCCAAACTGTTTCCAGAGAAAAGAAAAAGAAAAAAAAAATGTCAAGTTCTAATCAAATGGGCTTGCGAAAATTAACTGGTCAAAGTCGGCTTAATTTTGTGCGTGATATGCATGGTTTCAAGAAATTATTATTATTATTGTTAGGAATAAATTCACACTACAAGCCTATCAAATTCTGGACCCAATGGCCAAGGATAGGCCCATGAAGATATTAATTACAGAGCAATGGCTATTTAATTAATTAATAGTCTTATATTCCAATTAGGATAATATTGGAATAAAGAAGTCCTACTTATCTCCATAAGATGACTACTCAAGATTATCTCTACAAGATGACTACTCAAGATTATTTCTACACGATATCTGTTGAATGTTTATCTCTACATAATAGTTATTGAGTTCTATCACAACTCTTGACTCTCAAACCAATTCAAATAAAAAGATCCAGTCCAAGTCTACTCCAGCTCCCCAATCCTATAAATAGGCCCCTACACAAAGTACTAAAACATTTTGAATCCTGAAATATCCTCACACATATGATTGAGTTTATTGAATTATTGTGCGCCGCAGCATAATATATCTCTTGTCCCCGGTTCCCCGGGGACCCCCTTGACAATATTGCCTTTTTTGTAGTAATTTGGAGTGCACGACGACGTATTGAAGATCCCAAAGAAAGCGCATCCACCGTGTGGAAAAATATTCTAACAGTTTGGTGCCGTCTGTAGGGACGACTAGTTCGTTTCTCATATATAAAAAAAAAATAATAATAATAATAATAATAATAATCATCACAGTGTGACCAGGCATTCCGGTAACAACCCACCGGAAGTACTCTCCGATTTGCGTTGTCCCTAGCAAATCTGCACAAATCCGCATCTCAGATTTATGTTCACTGCTTCAAGTGAAATCACGTTCATTCCTTCACCACCAGATCGCCGGCTACACACCTCTGCAGGTCGCCTGTCGCAGATCCCTGCAGGTCTCCACCGCCATTCGCAGACTCGTGCCCCTGCAGATAGTCACCCCTGTTCGCACCCACACAGCAGGAGACCCAATGCCAGCGACAGTGGCGGAGCCACGTTAGCCTTTGGGGTGCCACGACACCCCCAAAGGTTTTAATTTTTTTTTTTAAAAAAAAAGGTTTAAAAAGAGAGTTGTGCAATCTTTGATAAATTTCTTTCCTAAAACATGTATGGGATCTTTTAGACATTTGATGCATCACTCGTTGTAGATAGCCTGCTTGTAACATCTCATTATACAGAATATGATTTAGATTTAATACTTGATGATTTTGTACTTCTAAGAGACCGTAAAGTGCAATTCTAGACACTTATTTATTTTATTTTATCTTTTTGTATTTGTCTTTTTGATATAGTGTCGACATGTCATATTTCTAATATATTAATTTAAGCACATATTTATGAACTTTTATAGATATTTTTTTTGTTATGCATATATTTTGTGAATTACCAAATTTTTAGGGTAGAGAAAATTTTTAGTACGCCAAAAAAAAAATTTTAGGACGCCAAAAATTTTTTTTGCGGCACCCCCAATATGAGTTGCCTCGCTCCGCCACTGGCCAGCGAGACCCGAACGCACAGCATCGCCGTTCATCCCAGATCCGAGCCTCTGGCACCGAAGCTCCACAGCACCGTTGTTCGAAGCAATCCAGAACGCTGAGCATTGCTGCCGAAGACTAACGCGTGCAGCACGGCTCACCAGTGCCGAAGCTCCAGACCTGCAGCACGGCCGGATATTCACTACCTGCCACTGCCGGAACCTCCAAACTCGCACCTGTGACCGCCGTCAATGCATATGAAGGAACGATGTGCTACTGTGCTGGGAGGCTTGTGAAAAAGAAAAGAAAGAAGAAAAAGGTGCTGCGCAGGAAAGAAAAAAGAAGAAAAAAATAAAAGAGAAAGAAAAGAAAGAAGAAAAAGGTGCTGCGCAGGAAAGAAAAAAGAAGAAAAAAATAAAAGAGAAAGAAAAGAAAGAAGAAAAAGGTGCTGCGCAGGAAAGAAAAAGAAGAAAAAGGTGCTGCGCAGGAAAGAAAAAAGAAGAAAAAAATATAAAAGAAAAAGAAAAGAAAGAAGAAAAAGGTGCGCAAAAGAAAAAAGAAGAAAAAAAAAAAAAAAAAAAGAAAGAAGAAAAAGGTGCTGCGCAGGAAAGAAAAAAGAAAAAAAGAGAAAAGAAAAAGAAAAGAATAAAAAAAATATAATAGCATGTGAAGGGCTGTACGTTGGAGGAATTTGGAGAAGAAAATTGGCGTTTGGTATCAGGTTTAATTCTTATCTAGCATATATTTTTATTCTAGTTTAGGAATAGGCTATTCTGATTTAAGTTTATATTCCTATTCTAGTTTAAGAATAAGCTATTCTGGTTTAAGTTTATATTTCTAGTCTAGTTAAAGAATAGGCTATCCTGGTTCAAGTTTATATTCCTATTTTTGCTTAGGAATAGACTATTCTGATTTAAATTTCAAATTTGGTTTTGATTGGTTGTGAAAATAAGGTAATTCTTATTTCAAATTATTACATTTCGGGGATACTCTATCCCGAATAAGAAGAAATTTCGTCATGGTGACAACAACACGATCAGGAAGTGTGGCAATCCGGCAGGGAAAGTCACAAACGAAAATAGCCAACCATGTTGGTCCATTGGTCAAGCCTAATTTGAAACCGGTCAACCACGCCGGCCAGATTGACCCAATAGATCCAGTTATCAGCATCAACCATGTTGATCCCATAGTTCAGCAGGGACAGGTTCAACACAACATACCTCCCCATCAACCGAAAATAGGAGATCCTGAACGCTTTGCAGCAATGGCAGTGCAAATCGAAGCTTTGACACGGCAAAATGCAGAACTTCGGCTACGAGTATCAAAGCAGTCTCATCGCGAGGAAACCCGTGGTAGGCGGGATGAAGAAGAGCACATCAACCGTGTTAGCACTCATATTCAACCAAGAGGAGGACACCAAGAAGACAACTTCAAGCGGCATGCAAGCCGAAAGGAGGAAAATCGGGTGAATGATAGCAAAATCAATGGTACCCAAGATAGAGAAGACGAACTCAACAGGAGGATGGCAGAGTTTGACAAGAGGTTCATCAACCTGGAGATGGAAATGAAGAATAAAGGGAAGGACACCTTTGTGGAGAAGATGTTGCAGGGAATTGGCTCACCTTTTTCCCCGCAGGTGGAGGAATACCTCCTATGATGAGTTATAAGGGTGTCGAAGATCCAGTCGAACACTTAGAAGATTTTCGGTCACATGTGCGCCTCCTTGGCATCCCAGATGAGGTGGCTTGTAGGTTCTTCCCCCTCACTTTATCAGGAAGTGCCCGGAACTGGTTCAGGAAGTTACCCTCGGGCTCAGTCGACAAATTTGAGGATCTAGGCCGAGTATTCTTAACTCAGTTTATGACTTCACGGATTCGGAAGAAACCACCGTTCTATTTGCTGACTCTGAAGCAGCGAAGTGATGAAACCCTGAAGCAATTCATAACTCGGTTCAACCTAGAGAAGATAGAAATTGAAGAACCCTCAGATAACCTAATATACTCGGCGATTTATCATGGGCTCTTGACCAAAGAGCCGGTGATGAGGAAGATGGCACGAAAACCATCGAGTAATCTACAGGACTTGATGGGCAAGGTATAGGAGTTCATCAATGAGGCTGATATTCTAGAGGCGATAGATAGCACAAGACATCCGGGACAAAAAGAAGATAAAAACAAGGAAGACTACTTCTGGAATCGGGTGTAGCAATGACAGGAAATAGCAAGGAACACGAAGCATCAGAAGAAGTACTATCAGTAGTACGCCCAGAATTTGGTTTATTTATGCTTTTATGCTTTTATTATTTGATTGTCTTTCAATAATAAATTTGATTTGAATAAAGGGCAATGCTGATTTAAGCATCGGAGTGTCGTCAGTTCCCCGAGGACCCCCTTTGACAATTACTCTTTGGTAGACAGGACAAGGAGAAAACCTTAGACAAAAACAAGGAGCTACCCTAAGGCGAATAGGGAACAAAAGGTTAGTATGTTGAAAGATTTATAAATTATTGTTTAAAGGTTATTGTGCAGGTTTGGATTATCTTTATGACTTGGAGAGGGGCCCAGGCATGATCCCCGGGTATATCGGAACTAGGACGAGTTTAACCCTCGGGCAAAGGATAGAGTTGGGGGTGCTCCCGGGAACTCAGGCGATGCCAAAAACAGAGCAGAAAAGCTCCAACTGACAAGCTCAAAGCACACTCACTAGGGAGACACGAGTCTTGGATAAGGTCAAATAAGAAGCCGCCAAAAGGCTTTGACTAAATTTCCATTATCCAAGTATCATTGGCTAAGGGAATTGGGGGTAACTGTTGGGAATAAATTCACACTACAAGCCCACCAAATTCTGGACCCAATGGCCAATGATAGGCCCATGAAGATATTAATTAAATAGCAATGGTTATTTAATTAATTAATAGTCTTATATTCCAATTAGGATAATATTGGAAGAAAGACGTCCTACTTATCTCTATAAGATGACTACTCAAGACTATCTCTACACGATATCTGTTGAATGTTTATCTCTACATGATTGTTATTGAGTTCTATCACAACTCTTAACTCTCAAACCAATTCGAATAAGAAGATCCAGTCCAAGTCTACTTCAGCTCCCCAAGCCTATAAATAGGCCCCTACACAAGGTACTAAAACATCTTGAATCCTGAAATATTCTCACACATATGATTGAGCGTACTGAATTATTGTGCGCCGAAGCATAATATATCTCTTAGGAATTTTCTAACTTTGGCCTCGAAGTGTCCCCAGTTCCCCGGGGACCCCCTTGACAATATTGCCTTTTTTGTAGTGATTTGGAGTGCACGACGACGTATTGAAGATTCCGAAGAAAGCGTATCCACCGTGTTGAAAACTGTTCTAACAATTATTATTATTATTTTAAAAAAATTTTAGTGTCTTTGTATATTTTTATTGAGTTAACATTTTTTATTTATTTATTTGTATTTTTTTTTTCTACTAATTGATAATGAAACCCACATGTAAGTTAACAAATTTAATGCCAAATTTACAAAAGAGATGATCCAAAGCTAGTTGATAGAATAAATTGAATAGTATATAAGGTGTCTACGAAAAATAAATGTTAGAATGCTAAAAAATACTAAAAAAAAAAAAAAAAGAAAAGAAGAAGAACCATTTATCTACATTAATTGTATAAGCCATGACGATGCCCCATTCAAGCCCCATTAATAAGAAAAAATGGTTACTAAGGCCCATACTCCCATATATAAATTTCATACTGAAATTTGGTGCATTATGTATGTACTTTTTTTTAAGATATATTGACTTAGGCATCAGAGTGAAACCTCGCTGGCATACCCAACAAGTTCATTTGCTTATTATTATTGTTTTGCAGCGATCATGGGAACGTCAAGAACGAGATCAAAGATTTAGAGCACATCAAAGAACATGCAATTCACCTTGTTCATAAACTATTCTAACAGTGCATATGCAATTATTACTATTATTGTTTAGGCATCAAAGTGAGACCTCGCTAGCACACCTGGCAAGCTCATTTGCTTATAATTATTGTTTTGCAGCGATCATGGGAACATCAAGAACATGATCAAATATTCGAGCACATTAAAGAATGTGCAATTCACCTTGTTCGGAAATTGTTCTAACTGTGCATATGCAATTATTATTATTATTATTGATTGGGTTCACATTTGAGAAAATGTTTATGTGGGATCCACTTAAGAAAATTGTTTTTTTTTTGTTTTTTTTTGTTAAGCAGAAAACAATACTAATAAACATGCTGCTTTTGAAAAAAAATACAAACATAAGTGGAGCTAAAATATATATATAAAAAATAATAATAAATAAATAAATAAATAAAAAGAAAAAAAAAAGTTAAAGCTTAAAACCCCTGAATTTTTGTACGTACAATTGTTATTTACTTCGTCGGTTTTTAAATCAAGCTTTATCGCTTTAGGTTTTTCACTTCGCTCATTTCATCCAAAACTGCTTATGTGGCATTATAGGGATTAATGTCACATAAAGAATTTGCCATGTCTTTAGGGGTGGACAGATTAACCGGTTATCGATTACCGGCCGTGTACCGGTTTCGACCAAACCGATATCCTTATCGATTAAATTTTTTATACCGGTATGCTTATAGGTTTGGTTCGGTCTGGTTAGAAATTTCATATCGGTTAACCATTTAACCAATATAAACTGTTAAGTAGGGATGCCAAAACGACGTAGTTTTGGGATTATATATATACATATATAACCTTATCTTAATTTGGGTTTGGGTAGGTTTAATTTTTTTTTAGTGATGGCATTTGATGGGATTTCTTTGTCTTTGGTGAAAGCATTTTTCATTAACTAGTTTTGTTAGTCTAATTAGCATCCATTATGTTAATTAGTCCATTTGCTTTGGAAAAATTTATTATATAATATATAAAAAAAAAAAAAAAAAGTTGTGGTGGATCAATATAAAAAAGCTTCAATTTTTAGCTCAAAAAACAAATATTTGGGTCCCAACAAAAAGTATTTGGGCCCTCAAAAATAAAAATAAAAAAAAACTCATTTTTGGCCCAACAAAATAAATCAATATAAAGCCCTCGGTTAACGTTAACCGGTTTAACTGAACCGTTTAACCGTGTACCGTTATAACCGATAATTTCGGTTAAAATTCTTATTGGTTCGATATCGGTTAATAAACCGTTTAACCAAAAATTATCGGTTAATAACCGATAAGAGCCAAAACCGAACCGTTTTGACCGATTCCTAGGCCTACATGTCTCATGCCACATGTTGAAAAATGCTATATTATCTCCATATTTGGTTCATTTCATTTTACAAATTAATTATTAAATTTGTGAACTTATGTCGACCTCACATAAGTCAATAGTGGACCTTACAAATCTTATGGTTGATTTATTGAATTTGTTGAAAAATATGAGCTAAATATAGAGAATTTATTGACAATACCATTTCTCTTTTTTATTTTATTGTGGACACCACGCCTAGTGTGCCCCCTTCCCTATATATATATATATATATATATATATATATATATATATATATATATTTGTTGGTATTTTTAACATTTAACATAATGTGTGGACATAAAGCTCGATCGGTTGGAGATCAGACCTTATGAACTAGTAACCTCCGTTTCATTAGACATGATCTCAGCTGATTGAACTACTTCTTGGGTAGGAACATAATCTCTCACTCCTCTTTCTATTATTATTTTTCTTAAATTTAGTTCCTACTCCTAAAAAATTAAGTTCATGTTTTTTTATAATGTCACAAATTTTTTTTAAATTTTTTTATGTTTTGATTTGTTTTTTAAGAGAAAATTATATTTTTAGTTTTAAGAATAAAAAAAAAACATTATGAAACGAGGCCAACATTGTCGACTCTTAGGCATCATGTTGGCCTGGAATACCCAACCCAGTGTCTTACTGGTCGGGATGCAGGAACCTTTCTGGGAACCATGGTCATGGGTAGGCATCGAGGATTATTAAAAAACATTAATTACGTATCACAAAGAATCTTGAAAGAATATAATTTTTTGATTTAAAGTGAGATGAGATGATCGAGTCATTTATCTTCTACAAACGTGCATCTAAAAGACTAAAAGTAACGTGTATATTAAGCTATTAAAAAAAAAAAAAAAAGCATGTGATGAGCACGTGCTACGTACGTTTAATTTTTAGAAAACATAAATATTTCACAGTTAAGGAATACATATCAATTTGTCTATGTAGGAAATTTGTGTTCCCATTTTATGGTATTTAACGACATAAATAATGCCATGTGATAAATATGTTAGCATGTTCTTTAAAAAATTTAAATAATTTGGCATCATTTACGCCGTTGGATACAACAATATTAAATCATAACAATGAAATAACTTCTCTATATTTCACTTGAAATGAAGAGTGCAATCTACTCTATTGTAATTGAGAATAACTTTAATCAGGTCATGGTTTAAACTGAGTGTTTTGCACCCTTGAATAGAAAGTAGACACTTAAGCTTGATACACTAAAAAATAATATAACCTTTCACAGCAAATAATTTTTTTTTTCTTAACAAAATACTCATCAACAAAACCATTAGAGACTCAACTGTCGAGGGCTAGGAAGTGGGTGGGGTTTTGATGGTGGGTGTTCGGTTAGAATGAATGGAAAAGTCCATGATATTAATTTGAATTAAAGATACGATTTTTTTGTTTTTATTATATTTGGTGTTTTTACCTGATGTGTCAAATTTCTATTAAAAGCTATAAAATAAAATTTTACACCACATTCTGATAGAATTAGCTCTCATTGTAATTCTCTTTACAGGACCATAAAATTAGAAAAGGAACAACAAATCTCTCTTTCGAAAAAAAAAAAAAAAAAAAAAAAGGAACAACAAATCTCCTGGTCCAAGGTGTCTTTAACCTCCGTGTAGTAATTTAAGAAAGTAGATATACATGACTAACTACCATCCCTTTAAATACCATTTTTCTTCTCCATTACAGAAACCTCCCTGTGTCTTTCAGTACTCCATAGAAGGAAACTCAGAAATGGCCAAAGGAAAAATTGGTTGATGGGTATGTTCTAAAACCTTGCTCATCATATATTTATTTCTTATTTATTATATATAATCTTTCTTTTTTCTCTTCTGAGTGTTACTTTCACATGTTCTTGCAATATTTGTGAGCTAGAATGATATATATAGAGCCCAACAGCTTATCACCCATCTTGTGTTCTTGTGTTAAGATTAAGGACACTATTCCTTTCCAAGCTTGGGTTGCCATGACCAAACAAATTACATTGCCATTAATTGTGCTAGAAATCATTGAAATACACGGATAGATAGACGACGAATGAGAGAGCTAATATGGAGCTCACACGTCTAAACAAATTTTGAGTTGTCCACTCGTCTGATTGGGCAGGTAATTAAGCTTATAAAAACCTTCTCATATTTATTGTCCGAATTATTAATAATTCGAACAACAAATTGTTAAAATATTTGAATCAATCCATGAAATATGATAGTTGTAGGATTAGTCAATGAATGATGTGAGTGGATCTTTTCTAGGGTTTATTCCTTTGGACCTAAATCTCTTATAAATATCCTATTGATATTTATCTTTTCTATTTGTAATTTTTTTGTTGTTTTGGTTTAATTATCTTCTGTTTGGACATTGGTTGCCTAGAAAATTGAATAAAAGTTAGTAAACCTATATGTATGTATCTATGGAGTCTAGTTATCCATAAGTGGAAAAACCCATAGGCATATAAATCGAAATAGATTTTTCGATTTAGATTCGATACTCGATGATTTTGTACTTCTAAGAGACCGTAAAGTGTATTTCTAGACACATTTTTTTTTTTTTGTTGATATTTATATCTTTTTGATATAGTGCCAACATGTTACATTTCTAATATATCAATTTAAGCACATATTTATGAACTTTTATAAATATTTTTTTGTGATGCATATATTGTGTGAATTACCAAATTTTTTAGGATAGAAAAAAATTTTAGGACTCCAAAAAATTTTAGCGACACCCACAATATGAATTGTCTGGCTCCACCATTGCAACTAGGTGGAAGTAACCTAAATAGCTCAATCAACTATGCCAGCATAGTGGATGCTTGAGATTATGGCACAGAGAACAACTGCTTCATAATTTCATCACAATTGCTTCGTGATCTCAAGCGAAGAATTTGTAATTCTATATATTCGGATATCGCTAGATTTGAATATGATATTACTGTAGTCTGTATTGTTCAAATTCCCAGAACTCTGATCACTCAGCTATCAGCAGTTGATTGCTTCATTTCATCGGATATTCTAGGGAAGACATTGAAATCTCAGATACAGTTGTAAATATTCAGATTTCCCGCCATAGTACTGTGGTCGATGCATGTTAAAAATAATTTTTTTTTAAAAAAAAAAATGATTGAAAAGCATGTGGGTTTATTAACTGGATCGCATTATATTGGTAATTTGAGATGAACTTTTGAAAGGACTTTCCTTGAATCCTTAATATTATTAATTCTCTAGTGTCAGTAGTGTGTATCTTGTTAGAGAATATTAGGCAAATTGATTTCATTGTAATTGATTGTAATCTCCTCTAATCAAATTTAATTGATTTGATGGTAATCAAATTATTTTGATTTGATTATCAAACTTATCCACCTCAATTCTCCTATAAATAGGAGTATCATGTATTGTAAAAGACATCAAGCAATAAGAACATAATGTAACTCTTTGAATTTTATCTGTGGAGGTAGGTTATAGACAGAACCACTTCTTCATATCTTGTGTGTGTTTGTTTTGTTTTTTTGTCATGGGATGTTTGAAAATCTATCAAGCAAAAGGCACTTGTATCTTTGCAATATTTGTGACAAACACCATTTTTATGCTGTGAAAATAAATTTATTCTTAATTTTATAGAGTAGAATTTGGCATTGTTACTAACTGACATTTACTTATGGCCATCACCTAAAAGTAATTGAATCAAAATCTTGTTGCCTTGTTATTTCATATAAACTGTTTTTGTTCTTATATATGTCGTGTACAGCTTTCAAAAACAAGTTCATTTCTTCAATTTATCTGCTGTAATGAATTTCCATTGCTGATAATATTTTATCAGTACAGCTACTATTTACCAAAAGTATGTGAATCTTACTTCCTTATTATGGTAGAAAGCATGAGCACTTCACCAACAAACACTTGCACACATTTATGAACATCAACTACACGTACACATATGCATTGCACACATTTATGATTTATTACAAACTCCTCTAGCACACAATGTTAACATTTTCTCCACCCTCTTCAACATTCTTCCTCTCCTTGCTAGATTCCTTGGCTGTGTCATAGGATGCATGTAATCCAATGACAAAATAGTAAATAAAGATTACCAAAGTCCACACCCCGAACCTTGCGAAAGATGCTTTGTCTATTGACCCAAGAAGGAAAATGTTAATGGCGATGGACAACGATGGCAGCCATGGCACCAATGGCACCCCCCAAAGTTTCGGCTCTCTTGCATGCGGAACAAAAAGCCAAATCCCCACGGTTGCAATCAGCCAAATTGGGGTGGTTATTACGTACCCAACCCACCCATCGCTAACTGCCCAATAAGCAGCAGTTCCAATGGAAGATCCAATTATTAGCAAAATAAACACAATGAGCTTTATACGATTTGTTTCAGTTGTCACGCCGCTAACATAATACCGGCGCACGAGAAGGGCAACGGCAACGAGCATGAAGATAAACAACGTGGAGATAGAGAGTAGGTCGGCGAGAATAGCAAGCTTTGTGAAGAAGGCAATGATCGCTGTGGCGACGAGCATCACGATCGTGGCATTAACGGGTGTTCCAGTTCTCTCGTTGACATGGGCGAGCCATGGCGGCAACATGTGGGTTCGTGCAATATGTGTGAGATATCGAGCCTGACCGATAGCTCCCACTAGCAAAACAGTCGTCATCCCCTTCAACGCACCAGCAGCAACTATATACTTAGCCCAACTCCAACCAACAGCTTCGAATGCTACCTGTTAGAATATAAACTCAATTACTATACGAGCTATACATGTTAATATGTTACTTAAAAACCCTTAAAAAACCATATATAGAAAGAAAAAATAATATAGAATTTCGGCTTCTTTTTTTTTTTTTTTTTTTTTTTAATTTTTTTTAAAGAAAAAGAAGAAATCAGAGAACAATTGTACAACTTTCTAAGTGTGATTTTATAACTACAAATACAACTTTTATAAAATGTTGAGTGAGATGATTTATTTCATTGCGTTAAATGTTTAGTGAAAAATTTTGTTTTATTTTTGTATTCATCAATTTTTTATTTTTTATTTTTTTTATTTATTTTTTTTTTCGAATGTTCAAAATTGTGAGTTTTATTTGTATTAAAATCTAATATATAGGTATCAAACCAACAATATTAGAGATTCTTGCTAATTTTCTATTCATGCTTTGATGTTTTTTTTTTTTTTTTTTTTCATTTTAAACTATATACTCCTATGAGAACAAATATTTAAACAAGTTTTTATTTATATGAATTAAACCAAAATTAAGGGTAGTATGTTTTAATTCATTTGAATGTTTTATGTGATTTATTTTTCATTTGTGTTATTTACTCAAACTTTCAAGCATGTTTTGAAAGTAATTTTTCTACTTTCGAAAGCGAAAAAAGGGAAAAACTTATTTCACAATTGTGTAGAAAAGGAATATAAACACTTTCAAAACACCAAAGAGATAATTAAGTATTGAACCTGAGGTGAGAAGGTTTATTTGATTGCATTAAATGTACGATATAAATGTATTTTTTAACCTATAATGAAAAGTGTAATGATTTTAAATTTTATAATTAAATTATAATGAAGAATTTCCCGCATTGTGTGGATTATGAGCTAATTTAATATAGTATCAGAACCAAAGGTTTTGAATTTGAACATTATCTATGTTAATTCACATTCCATTTTAATTAATTAAATATTTCATGTGTTAAGCGAGCCCACATGTAATCGGGATAAGTGTTAGAATATAAATTAATTAAAGAGAAATGCTATTAGATTGCATACAAATGAGAAGACGTGGAACTGAAAATCAATCAATCACATCCAATGCTAATTAAATATTTCACCAATTGGGTGAGCCCACATGTGAGGATAACTATTATAATATAAATTAAAAATAAATGCTATTTAGTAGACTACCCAATTGACAATGTCCTCCTCAAACTATCAAAAATTGTTAATGTTTTTCCCAATGACGAAACTACCATTAGTAAAATAATAATAAAAAAATACTAAAACTTCTAGAAAAAACCTAAAACAAAAAAAAATTAAAAAAAAAAAACCCAAAGGGTGGCAAATTAAAATTTAAAAAACAAATCCTTTCTATAAGAAAAAATTAAAAAATTTAGATTTTTTTTGTTATAAAAAATGTTTTTTTAATAAATTCTTAAAATAAAAATTTATGTTTTAAAAAAGTAACAATTTTCGTTTTCTAAAACAATTTTTTTTGTTTTTTTTAAAAAAATGTTGCTTTTAAATAAAAATTTCCATTTAAAAAAAAATCGTTTAAAAAAATTAAAAATTTTCGTTTTAAAAAAAAAATCGTTCTTTTAAATTAAAATTTTCGTTTTTTTTTTTTAAATTAAAATTTTTATTTTTTATTTTTTGAATTTATATGGGTATTTTTGTCTTATTAAGAAATACATATGGGCATTTTTATCCTTTTGCTAGCCTTAAGGAGGACATTGACAATGTTTTGGTAGTTTGAGAGAGACATTGTCAATTAGGTGATAGTTTGAGGGGATATGTAAACTTTACTCTTGATTTTTTTTTTTTTTTTTTTTCTTACAAAGCCCTTGTTGATCCAAAGTTTAATTTTCATTAATGCTGCATTATCCTAGTTGCATGAAAGTCGTATAACAATTTACTAAATATCACTACTCTAAATTAAAAGATTAAATTAACTATTTCTTATCAACTTAAACTTTTGTAATAAATGAAAATTTAACGTTACCGAAAATGGAGCATCCACGTCGAGGGTTTTGTATGACTGCATAAGGCATAATGTCACCGCTAGTAAACAATATGCCAATGTAGTAATCACCATTGAGCCTACAAGACCAATGGGGATATCCCGAGCGGGATTCTTTGTCTCCTCAGCCATGGTTGAGACAGCATCGAATCCAACATAAGCGAAGAAAAGCACTGCTGATGCCTTAAAGATGCCACGGGCTTCAAAAGGGGCAAATGGGGTGTAATTCTTGGTCTCAGCTTTAATAAGGCCGGCGATGATGATGAAGAGAATGACGACAACATGGAAGATGGATGCAATGTAATTGAAACGCGAAGAGCCCTTAGTGCTGAGGACTGCAAGGACACAAATGGCGGCAATGACGACAATGGCTATGGGGTCAAGATATTTGTAGTCTTCTGAGAGACCATGGGCTACAATGCGGAAATCGTTTGGCTTGTGGTTGCAAAGTGTGGCGAAGTAGGATGTCCAGGAACGTGCAACGGCTGCTCCACCAATAACGTACTCTAGCAAGATGTTGCCAGCGGCAATGAAGGCCATGAAGTCGCCGAGCTCTACCCTTAGGTAGGCAAATGATCCACCTGAAAGGGAAAGAATTAAGTATGCAACCAATAGTTTTTATTTTTAATATAATGAAAAGGGGTTACAAGGGATGATATTTTCCGCTCCTAAAACACAAAGAAACATAAAATGAGAAAATGATTATAAATGCTTTCAAACACTAGCTTCGAAGCGGCCCATTTGACAATATAGTGTGCACATAAATTAGCACATCCTAATGACTTCAAGGCAGTCTAGTTGGGGAAGAGATGCAACCAATAGTTATTATCATGTGTTACAATTTCTTTTATGAAGTAATGTGATAGTCTCTAATTGATAAAATGATAATACAAAAGAATAAGATTTAATTAGTTGTGTACTAAAATCAACTACACGTGATCTAAACTCTTTTTTTTTTCTTGAAACTTTTTCCTTTGGAAAAAAAAAATTGACAAATTTAATATAATTTTTTTAAAACACTCTTCATAAATTTATATTTATATTTAAATTTATAAACAGTGATTAATTGACCTAACCATCAGGTCTAACTAGAATACAGGAAGTCAGGAACCATTGGGTTTCGCAATATGTGCAGTTTCTACGTATCAATTCAAGTGCGGCCCCCAAATATGTGGAACCACGTTAGGCCTTAAACAACTGGCATAATCAACCATTAAAAAACAAAAAAAAACTCAATAAAAATGGGTAAAAATAAAGAAAAATGATATAATTTATTATTTTTTTCAATCATTTTAACCATTTTTATAGTGAATAGATGAATTTACTATTTAATTTATGTGGGATCCACACAAATTCACAAATTTAATGGCTGATTGATTAAATTTGTAAAAAGAATTATGATATTTAGTAAATTATTATACGACTGTCATACAACTTTGATGATGTGACTGTAAAACTCAATATTTGGATCAACAAGGTCTTGTAAAAATAAAAATTAACGGCTGATATTCATTACCACGTCATCATAGTTGTATGAGTATGACAATCAGGGCCGGCTCAGGCCCTTGGCGAGTTAGGCCCTCGCCTAGGGCCCCCAATTTAATAAGGCCCCAAAATTTTTTCTTTGAGTTAAAAAAAATTTATTTTGGACCAAAAAAAAAATTGAAGACCCAAATTTTTTTTAATAGGGCCTAAAATTTTTTTTTATCAAAATTTAAGGCCTCAATTTAATATGACCTCAATTAATAAGCCAACTATAAATTTTAAAAATAATTCAAAAAATAAATTAAAAAAGGACAAAGCATGAAAGCCTTATACATCATTACGCCAATTCCCTAGAGCTCCTGACGCTACAGTACACGCCTATGTCATTCACTCATTCTCTTAGCCTCTTTCTAGAAATTTTTTGTTTTTGATGAGAAAATATAAACGTTAGAAATAAAATATTACCATTTATTTTCTATTTATTATTTAGCCATCTAGGGAAAGCCAAGAGCCAAAAATATAAACTGCTGTCAACCATGGGCATTTTAAATATCAGTCTTTATATTTGCCACTTTACCTCTCCTCTTTACTTGCTCTTTTCTGAGTTTTTCTTCTTTGCCTATCTCATCATTTTCTCTTCCTCTCCGACTCTGAGTGACTAAGTCTCTTGTCCTATCTCCAAGAACTGTTTCATAATTCCTTTGCCAAATCAGGTTTTATTGTTCTATTTTTGTCATTTATTTTATTATAGTCATAATTTTTTTTTTGATAAATCGTGTTTGTTTAATTTGTTAGTATTTTTAATTAAACATGTCTACTAGAAAATATGCATCTGGATATGAAAAACCTAAAAAAAAAAAAAAAAGTAGACAAATTGATTGAATCTCAAAGAGGAGCTCTAAATAAATTTGTTATTAGCAATAAACAAACTATTGAGGATAATTTAGGTGAAAAACTCATAAATGAACAAGAAACTCATCAAAAAGAATTAGAAGATAATGAAAATGTTATTGATGTATCTAAATCTATTGCCACAAATATATATATATATATATATATATATATAGATGTGTTACTTTAAAAAAAAAAAAAATTTGTTACTTAAAAAAAAAAAAAAAATTTAGGCCCAATTTCAAAGTTTTGCCTAAGGCCCCAAAATATGTTGAGCCGGCCCTAATGACAATTGTACTTGTATGAGAGTCTACTAAAGAAAAATGACACAATTCATTATATTTTTAACAATATTCTATTAAATTTGTGTAGAGTCCACATGAGTCTACAAATTTAATGATGAATATATTAAATTTGTAAAATAAGATGAAAAAAGAAAAAAAAATATTGACGTGAATTATTCATCTTCTATTAAATATTATATTTTTTATAAAAAATAGTTGTGTAACATGCTTAAAAAATTAAGAAAAAAATAATAATAAAAATCATTTTGGGTTTATAAATTAAATGAAAAATTTATTGAATTTGCAAAAATAAATTATTGAAAAAGAAAAGGTATACTAGAAGTCTAGAAGGGCCAGCCGGGACTTTTCTACACTCTAATCCTAGCCTGACTTCGTTGACTAGAACTTATGCCATTGACCAGCAGAATGTGAAGGAGATATTTTATTATTAGCATTTCCATTCCATCTCAGTCGTCAGTCAATAAGTCAATTGTTTGAATTTTTTAATCGAACGGCTGAAATATTTTTTATTTTTTATTTCTCATTTTGTTTTTGGTTCGTTAGGCGGCGCTAAACTGTCATAGTTTTTGTGATTATCTTAAAATTAGAAAAAAAAAGAACACTACAATAATTATTATGGTCTGGGTACGTACCGGCTACGGGGATCTCCACGGCGAATTCGGTGTAGCAGAAGACGGAGAGCAAAGCCGAGACGCCGGAGACGACGTAGGACAAGACGACAGCGGGGCCAGCGTGTTCGCGGGCCTCGAGGCCGGTGAGGACGAAGATGCCGGCGCCGATGACCGCGCCGATGCCGAACCACATGAGGTCCCACCAGTTGAGCGTCTTCTTCATCTCGTTATGGCTTCGAGCCTTGACCTCCACGAGCTCCGTGTGGTCCATGGAGCGGGTCACGATCCGATCCTTCAGCCTCATCGGAGTCTCCATCAATGCCTTCCCGTAGTTGCCCCAGCTCCGAAACGATTCCTCGGGTAGAAAATCGCTCTTCGCGCACGAGCACCCCCTCCTCCTAATCCCTTCATCCCCGCCGTCCACTCCTCCCATTCTGCCTTAATCACCACCACACAAAATATTAGATCCGGAAAACAAAATTCAAGATAAAATCCTGTTACAAATCCCCTGTTTGGTTGCCCGGAAACAGAGAGAGAAAATTGGAGAAAATGAAGCTTGTTTGAAGCAGAGTATGGAAATTTTGTTTATAAAACAACGCTAAACCATACAAAGCACGCAAAAAATTAAAATAATAATAAAAAAAACTTATTTAACAAAAATAAATTAATCATTTAACGTAATCCATTGACTATGAAGTGTTAGATGAATCCCCAGGAATCAATTAATTATTCGAAAAAAAATTTACAAAAATTATATTGGAATCTAAACTTTCAATGATTCAAGAGAGAGACCGGGCTTATCTGAGAGGTTCTCCGGTGACCGGCGCAGAAATCTCTATCTGAAGAGTGTGGTTTCGAAGCGGGAAATGTGCACCACTGGTAATATATAGGCTCGCTAGCTTATCACGTTCTTTACATTGATCAGGATACTGAACTTTTAGAGGCCCAAATTGTTTTGAACTTGAGCATACAAAAAAATAAAATTTCTTTGTGGGCCAAATTAATCGTTGTTGGGCCCAAATGATTCTGTTAGGGCTAAACAAGTGTTTATTGGATATGTTTAATTATAAGCACTCTTAACATATTAATTATCTTATATTATTAAAAATTGTTACTAATATATATATAATTAAGTGAGAACCCTTTTTTTTTTTTTTTTTTTTTTTCTATCCAAATAAAGGAAATTAGGAAGAAAAAAAATTAAATGAAAACCGATTAATATTGTTAGGATGCTTCCGTATTTTTATTTCGATTGCTGACAGCCGAAAGTCAATAGACGGTTGGTAAGCAATAATAAGATATTTTGCCCACAACAAAAAATAAAAACCTAGATGTAATCCTTTTTTGAGAGATGCACGTGATGAAGTTGGCCTTACCATGAGGTTTTGTGATAACCAGACGATTGACGTACTTTTTGGGTCAACGTGGATAATGAGATATTTTGCCCACACACCTGGATAATGAAGATATTTTGAGTGTCTGCTTCCAACAACTTGCATGCTTTTCTTTCTTTCTTTCATTTTTTTTCTTATATATATATATATTCCTGAGCTTGCTTGTTTGTTGATTATGGTTTCATGTGACGTAGTTTCTAACCGATTGAACTATCCGTTAGAAACGCCAATCGGACAATTAGAGCTTCACTAGAATAGTTATTGATAGTCTTTATGACATTGACTTTAATTCCCCACTTGACAAACATATCTAGAGCATTCCCAATGGAATAGCTAAATATTACTTTTATCTAAAATGGTTCTTCAAATGTTTAAAAGTCCACATACCCCCCTTAAACTACCACTTAATTGACAATGTTTCTCTCCAAACTTTTAATTGTGACAGTGTCCCCTCCAAACTACCAAAATATTGTCAATGTCCCCCCCTAAGGCTAGCAATAAGACAAAAATGTCCCTATAGATTTCTCAATAAGACAAAAATATCCCTATACATTAAAAAAAAAAAAAAATTGATTTTTTAAAAAAACGAAAAATTTTAATTTAAAAAAAAAAAATTAAACAAAAATTTTTATTTTTTTTTTTAAACGGAAATTTTTATTTTTTTAAAAAAAAACTATTTTTTTTATTTAGTTTTAAAAAACAAAAAATTTCATTTTATTAAGCGAAAATTTTATTTTTTTAAACGCAAATTTTTATTTAAATAAAATTATAAAACAAAAATAAAATAAAAAAACGAAAATTTTCAATTTTTATAAAAAAAAAAAAATCAAAATTTTTTTCTTATAAAATTGATTTTAAAAAAGAAAAAATTGGCCAAGTTTGGATTTTTTTTTTTTTGTTTTTTTTGTTAGTTTTAGGTTTTTTCTAGAAGTTTTAGTAGTTTTGTTTATATTTTACTAAGGGTAATTTTGTCATTGGAGGGAACATTGACAATTTTTGGTAGTTTGGGGGGGACATTGTCAATTGAGTAGTAGTTTGAGGGGGTTATGTGGACTTTCCCCTTAAAAAATTTATACATTGGATTAGCCAAAAGAAAATGTAAAATAGATATTTGATTGGAAGAGCTAAAAAAAAAAAGCTAAATGTAGCAGCACTTTTCAAGGGAGCTATTTTATTTTTCATTGTTTCTCACCTATTTTCTCTCTTTCCCAAATTTTTTCCTACTTTTTCTCTGCATGTTTTCTTTTTCCCAAAACTTTTCCCATTTTTTCTCTCACATGTTCTCTTTTTCTCAAAACTTTTATTGCTTTTAATAATATTTTAATAGAATAGATAGAAATATAGTTAATCGGATGTAGAGACATTTAAAAATGGCTTAGCTAAACTAGATAAAAGTGAATTTTGAGAAGCTATTTTATATAAAAATATGGCTCCTCCATTGAAAATGCTCTAAAGGATTTGATTAAAGGATTAAAGTTATCTATTTTTATTTGCTTAAATATTTTATGGAAAGTAATTATTTAACTTAGTATAAGAATTAAAGATTCTGAATTCAAACTTTATTTTTATTAATTTACTTTGTTAGATCTTACTTATTAACATTCCGGCTTAATAGATTTTGAGGTTTATATTTAATTTTAGTTGTTTGGTTTATATTATTTATTTATTTATTTATTATTATTATTATTATTATTTTTGTCAAACAACATGTAGATCGAATTCATCTTTTCTACAAGACATTTAGTTTCAATGAATAAATTATTTTGTGTTCATTTACATATAATTCCTTTTATGTAGAATTAAATTTGTTAAAAAACAATTTATTTATTTTTATTCTAAACATTATTTTAATGAACAAACATTTCTTCTCCAAGAATATTCATTTAGTGCATTTAGGAGGACAATATTATCCTTATCTTTTTAGGGGCAAATTTTTTGTACAAATTTATCCTCCTAAATGCATTAAATGAATATTCTCAATTTCAATTAAAATGAAAAGGATCCGTTTCCCTGGGTTCAGGCAAAAGTACTTACTAAAGAGTAAGCTTGGAATTACGAATTCATACACAAAAAGAACGACTTAAACCAAATTGCAACCAAAATTAATTACTTGAGATTGTGTTTTTAAAAAATTTGAGAGCTACCTTTTTTAAAATGCATAATCTTAAAGGCTAAACTTTAATTTTAAAGACCAACCCCGTTATTTTGAAATTGGACGTTTTAAAATCACCACAAACTCAAATAGACCACAAAACTTAAGCTTTTAAAATAAGTGGTGATTTAACTTACCCACCGCTCCGACGAGCAAAACAGTTGTCATGCCTTTCAATGCTCCAGCAGCAACTATGTACTTAGCCCACACCATTCCTGCGGCTTCAAACGCTTTGGAATATGGAGCACCTGTATCAACTTCACTGTACGGCTGCATAAGGCAGAGAACCACCGCCAGCAAACAATACGCCAACGTGGTAATCACCATCGAGCCTAAAAGACCAATCGGGATATCTCGAGCAGGATTCTTTGTTTCCTCTGCCATTGTTGAAACGCATCAAATCCAACATATGCGAAGAATAAAACGGCAGAAGCTTGGAAGATGCCTCGAGCACCGAAGGGGGCAAACGGCGTGTAGTTTTTCGCATCGGCTTTTGTAAGGCCGGCAATAATGATGAAGATGATGACAACAATATGGACAATTGTGGCGATGTAGTTGACGCGGGAAGATGCCTTGGTGCTGACGATGGCGATGACGCAGATGACGGCGATGACACCGACGGCTATGGGGTAGAGTTATTTGTAGTCGTCTGGGAGATGATGGGCTGTGATGCGGAAATCGTTTTCTGATTGGTTGCAAAGATTGGCGAAATAAGATGTCCAAGAACGTGCGACGGCGGCTCCACCGATTACGTACTCAAGGAGGTTGTTGCCGGCGGCGATGAAGGCGACAAAGTCTCCGAGCTCTACCCTTAGGTAAGCAAATGAACCGCCTAAAATATAGCAGATTTTTGTATCAATCAAGTGACATGGAATAAAATTAAGAGAAATATATATATATTTTTTTTGGAAAATACATTTTACCCTCCAAACAATCTACTCATTTGCATTTTGACCTCTAATATTTAAAAAGTAACACTTGACCCCCCCCAAACTTTCAAATCATTACAATTCGACCATTCTGATTTTGTTTTTCTCAAAATGCCCACATCCCAAGTTAAAAAATAAATTTAAAAAAATTGAAAAATTAAGGGGTGGCTGACCACCCCAATTGAGCCTAGGTCACCCCAGACTGTACACCCATTAATTTTTATTTTTATTTTTTATTTATTTATTTTTTAACTTGGGATCGAGGTATTTTGGAAGAAAAAGTCATAATGGTCAAATTGTAACAATTTAAAAGTTGGGCGGGTCAAGTGTCACCTTTTAAATATTGGAGGTTAAAGTGTAAATGGATAGATAGTTCAGGGAGATAAAATGCATTTTTTCCTTTTTTTTTTTTTTTTTCATCATCTCTCACTCATCTTCCGTCCATATATATATTTTCAAATTCACCATTGAATATGTAAGATCCACATTCATTGGTGAATTTGAAAAAGAGATGGATAAATAGTAGGTCTCTAAAATTAAGTTGGCTATAACACTTTTCTATGTATAAAGTTTGAGAAAATGGAGTTTGTTTGTGCTGAATTTGCTGTGTCTGACAACTGATTCTTGTGTATTGTATTGAATTGATGAGAAATGTTAAAAATCACACTTTTATCTCATCCGATTCGATCTCACGAGGTTGAGGTGGTAATGTTCAATCAATTTTTGAATCAGCTCTTGTTTTTAAAAAATAAAATTAAAAAATTCGAAGAATTGATGTTGAAAAAGTCGTTGCCAAAAACATAGTCATTATTACAGCTGGTTTTTAAAATTTGAATAGGGATAGTTATATGGAGTTCGTTAAATGATCATAAGAAGATGAGTAAACTTTCTATCTGGATTTCATCCGGATTTTCAACTTTTTTTATAGGAAAATCCTTTTCATCCCTATAAAAAGTTAATACATAACATTACTCTAAGAACATTTTTAATATCTCAATATTTGCAACATGTTCAAATGTAAAAACATTAAAATAGTCAAAGATTTTTTTTTTTCTTGATGGTGTACCGTCTTCGAGGGGTAACTCAATCGACTCGAAACCACGCTTTATGAAATGAAGGTCATTAATTCGAATCCCTTTTCTCTTTCCCTCATTTTGTGTGGACAAGTAAAAAAAAAAAAAAAATAGCGTACCCAGCAATAACTAGGGCCTACAAAACGGGTTCACGTGTCGAGTTCGTGTCAACCTGGTTAACCTGCTAACCCGAATACGATACGTTTATTAAATAGGTCATGACCTGTTTATGACACGAATTCGTTTAACCAAAACCCTAACCCTAAAACTACGGGTTCATAAGTCGCAGGTTAAATTCTAAATTCTAAATTAAGCTAAACTTAAAAAAATAAAAATAAATAAATTGTATAAACGTGTCAACCTGCGAATCCGTTTATGTCAAATTCAAACACGACACATTTATTAAACCCGAACCCATTTAACCTAAATCCTAACCCTAAGATTATGTATTGTGTTCTTGTTGAATTCGCAAATTGTAGATTAAGTTGTTGGCAGTAGCAATTACCTATGAAGGGTCCGTTGAAAAAAAGTCAAAAAGTCTTTTTAAATTAGGTATTTTACCTGCTACGGGGATCTCCACAGCAAACTCAGTGTAGCAGGAAACAGAAAGCAAGGCGGAGATGCCGGAAATAACGTAAGACAAGACCACAGCAGGGCCGGCATGGACCTTCGTCTCAAGACCGGTGAGCACGAAGATGCCGGAGCCGATAACGGCGCCCATGCCGAACCACATAAGATCCCACCACGTGAGTGTCTTCTTCATATCATGTTGGCTCCGAGCCTTCACCTCCACCAGCTCCATTTGGTCAGCTGACCGGCTCAATATCCTGTCGGCTAACCGCCATGGAATCTCCGTGAGTGCTTGCAAATAGTTTCTTCTACTCTCGAATGAATTCTTGAGGTCACCACCACCCACCGCCATTCTAACATGCACAAACTAAAAACAATTTCTTTTGAGTTAATTAATATATTTAAAAATAAAAGAAGAAGAGTAAAATAGATATTGTCTTACGTGAGAAGTAGGTGAATATTGGGAATGTTTTCTAGTCCATATATGTTTGGTTGCCAAGAAAACTGCAAGCTCCAAAGTGGGAGATGAAGGAGTGAATAAGGCGTTGATTTCTTCTTGAAAACACCGTCCAGGCCGCTAATTAAGATGGAAGATTTTCGTTGATAACAAGAACGAAACAAAGAAGAGCATTAATCAATTAGGTAAACAGGAGAGAAGAAAAAAAAGATTCACAAAAGGCCAAGCAAAATAAAAAATTTAAAATTTAAAATGAAAACCCATCAACGAATTTTATCAATTTTATACTATCATTCACATTGAATTAACCAAAATAGCTTTAGCTAAAGAATTGGTTAACTGACCACTTCAGTTCCAATGCATTAAAGAAAAAAAAAAAAAAAAAAAAAAAAGCTAATAAAAAAAAAAAATCAGTCTGATTCTCTTTTTTATTTAGGAATAGTACAAATAGGTAAAGAAATAATATTTTAGATGAAATAGTGAGTAAATAATTAGAATGCAAAGCGGGGATGCATGTGTTTTAGAAAAATTGGTAGCTAAAATAAAAAAATGTATTCTTTAATTAAATGTTAGCTAAACATTTGCTAAGCTAGATGTGAAGGCTTTTTAATAATATATGTAACTTTCACTTGTGATTGTGAAAGATGGGATTCAATTCTGTCCATGAATATTCTATTTGTTTGATCGGCAAACAATACTCATACATCCAAAAGGGATGGCCTTGTAAAAGGACTAAATTCTAAACTACTCCACCCACACATATAAAATCTACTACTTGCAAAGGAGAAGGAATAAAAATATCATGATATATTTTCTAGAGAGAAATAAAAAAATAGAAGGAGAGTACGTAGCCCCAAGAGATAACCAATTCAGTACGTAGCAACAGTATTTGATTGATTAATGAACAGAATGACCGTTAAAGCATTGATTAAATGATTGAATTTTTTTTTCTATTAGTTTAAATTTTTAAAATAAGTAATAATTTAAAATGGTATTAGAGTTGAATTTTGAGTTCAAACTTGTTTCCATCAATTCACGTCTTCCTATCAACTTTTAAGGCTAACAGAGATTGTTTTGATGAATGAAAATATTTATAGCTAGACAAAATATATAAAGTCTCTCCCTTGAGTGGAAGACCACTAGAACTCAAGATGAAAAGCATCTTTCTTTCTACAATTACTCAAACTCTCAAAAACAGAAGAAAACAAAACACCTAAAACAACATAGAAACGCACAAAAAGCCAACTAATTAAACAACACATGCAGCAAAGAGTCAACAAAACTTCCTTCCAGAAACTCAGCAAATGGCAACAGCTAAGAGATTTCTCTTTCATGTCGGGAAAAAGTCATTCAGCATTAATGGCGAGGGTTTTTTTTAATAGCTGTAATCCTCAGAGTCTCGTACGGCCATGAATAGATTTGTGTTATAATAAATAAGTAGAATTATTAGTTTTGGCCAAAATGAGAGAGCCTAGATTGGATCGAAATTTTGAGCAAACAACTATCCCTCCCTCCTCGTGTCCCTATCACAATCATGCATGGACACCCTAACACCTCACTTAACTAAATATCCATCAAGCCTCCCTCCTTGGCCTGCACAACTCTCTCTTTTTTTTTTCTTTTTTAGAAAAAAAAAAAAAAAAAGTCAGGTGTACCCTTAAACTGCCACTCAATTAATAATATTACCCAAATTTTAGATTGCAACAATTTTCTCTCAAATTATTAAAAATTATCAATGTTCCTTCAAAATCAACAAAAAGAAATAAGACTTAAAAAAAAAAAAAAGAAAAAAAAAAAAAAAAAAAAGGAATGAGGGTCCACTAAGGCGGCACCAATCAAATGTTTATGGAGTTTGTATTGTTTTTCTTTTCACTTGGTCTATAAAAGTTTCATATATTTCTTGAACATATGATTCTCGCGTGTCATTTTAAGGAAATTTCTTAAAATTTTTCTGAATTCATTTCTTTAGCTCTTTAACACTTCCCTTATAGGTTGGGCTCAAGGAAATTCTTCCGACCAATTGAGAGAGTTTATTCCCTCTAATTTACAACCATAGTTTTTATAAGCAGGAGACAAATTTACTCCAAATTGGTTGAAAAATTTCTTCAAATCCAATCTATAAAACCGCAATGTGTCTTTTCTCACATTTTTTTTTTTACACAATTATATTTAAAAATCATGTGCTTCTTACATACTAATTAAAAAATTAAATACTTCTTACATGCTAAAGAATACATGGTAGTTTATAAGCGGTAGGTTGAAGGTTTCCTTCAACCCAGAGGAAATTTATGTCCAAAGTTGACAAAACCATTGCATTGTTTTTATTTTTATTTTCTTCTGAAGAGGTGAAAAGGGGGATACGGTTGCATTGTTGAAAACCAAGGGAGAAAAAAAAAAACAAAACAATAAAAAAGAACAAGAAGAAAGGCGATATATATGACATTATGATGGACTATCAATCAAAATTGAGCAATGCTAAAAGTACCAAATCTTTTACAAAGGAGATGAGTATCAAAATAATGTAGAGCTTATTTATTAAAAAGGATCAAAATCATTAATCAAGAAATGCTATGGGTACTAAATTTTCTATCAAAGAGACATTGCTCTCGTTTAAATTCTTCAAGGCCCCAATTAAAATTTTTAAAGGTAAAATTTGAACTAGGTAAAATCGAAGAGACCAAAATATATTTCAATCCATTAATTTAAATGTACTAACTCAAATCAAATACAGAAGCAGCCTGCCATTTATCGTTGAATGCTTTATTAATCTATAAATAATCTTATGAATACTGATTGAAAGAGAAACATCTTGAATGTACTCATCCATATATCTTTAAGATCAAAGAAAGTCTCGATATATCTCACAACTCCAATAACCAAAAGAATACAAATTTGGCTTCAAGTCTAAAAACTATACTGATAAACTTATAAACTCCCCCAAAACTCAAAAAGGACTATGTGAATCTAAAATTTCTACAGGAGTTGAGGAAAGAACAAAATGCCGCTTTTCGCAAGGACAATAAAAGAATTAATGTAACATTTAAACTACAAAAATTAGAGAAGGGGGAAGAAAAAAACATATGAACAATAAGTGTGGGATGCAGTAATTACCCTCCAGGAATGTAATCCACAGGCAGCAGCTATGTGAATAGAGTAACAACATCTTTACGGTATCCTCTTACAATCAAAAGCCTTTGGACATTCTCCACCAACAAATCCATGTACTCCATGTAAAAATAAGCGGGGTGGTTGACCGGAGGCGGTGGTAGGCTCACAAGCACAACTGCAGCCATTCTCGAGTATCTCAGTATGGTTGAGTTCAGCTTCAGAGTCGTATAAAGAAACTTCTCCACCTGTTGCTCGTTGACAATTACCGGCTTTCCATCAGCCATCAATGGGGTTCCGTGTCTCTCAGCTGCTGCTTTCATCTCAGCTAAGTATTCGGCAATCCGGCGTTGTGCACCAGTGAATGCCTCTAATGATTCATCTTGCTGAGAACCACCCTCTGCTTGTGCCTCCCACGATTTCATTGTTATAACAATCACTTCAGCTTGCATCCGAAGATCATACAGAAACTTCTTAACGTCAGCCTTGAGCATCTCTGCGTCAGTACCCTCCTCTGCAATGCAAAAGACTTGAATCTTACAGCTCTCAAAGCTCTCCTTAGTAAGAAGGAGCTGAGAGAGGAGAAGCATGAGACCACCATCTCTCACGATCCAATACAAATCGATGCTACCATACTGTTTCTGATACTCATTGGGCCATTCATCAAGACCCTTAACAATAACAACAGCCTTGTTTGCAACAATGCAGTCATTTATTATTCCAACAAAGGTGGCAGGGATCTCAGTTAAGTTTTCCCGACGCCATATTTCCGGATACCGCATCACCACAATGTTTGGCTTGAGATTCCCAAGGCCCATGGTTTGGACAATACCACGAAAGCCTTCAGACATACTAGGTGCTACAACTATCTCTGCTACACCTTCACAACGCTTGTAGTCAATGTAGGTAGCAAGCTGCTTGCAGGCAGTTTTAGCATCTTCGGCGCATTCATGATAGTCTCCATCTAGTATGGAGAAAAATATAGACATTCCCCGGCCTTTTTTCTTCATGCAATTTGCAAAGTCCGCAAGTTTTGGATGACAAGGTACATTTTCTGGCAGTTTACCCCATGGCCTGCAGAATACCAGGGGGATTGGATACCAATTCTTTGGGTGCACTTGGCTTGCTGCAAATGAGGACACCATTAATCAAGAGTATTTTAAGTCATGGTATAATATTTTCAGAAGCATACACACCTCCTAGTGATCGAAGACTGCGGAGAGCTAGTTGGAAATATGCACTCTTGAAACCGTCACCCCAGTCCCCGGCCTTTCCTTTAATGCTCACATAATAATATATCAGGCTAGCAAGGGCTAGAGAAACTATAGTGAATGACCATGAGATTAAGAACATTATCACTGCATGCAAAACAAAAGCAGCACGTTAATATGTTGATCAGAGAATCTCATTCATGTACTGGTTGCGCACACATGGACATGAACTATGCATGCAAGCACTAGAACCCACAGTGGCATAATAAGCAAAATGTACCTAGGAGAAGCTACTCCATCAAATGCATCAAATCAATCCAACAAATGATAAACAAGTTAAAACTTTTTGTGGCACTATTGAGCTTTGTATTCCTGGAACATATAAATTTGTCTAATACACCCACCAATACCAATCACTCGAAAGAAAAAGCCCAAGATTCTCTTCATTCTAACAACCCACAATTGCCCCGAGAAATTCCTGGACTTCATCCAGACCCTTCAAGTAATGAACATGAGATCAGATCTGTAAAAGCAACTGTTCAAATATGGGGATATGCTTGGCAAATAGCCATATTAAAATGGAGGATATTCCCCCCCGAGTGTGCACCCTTTAACATAATTTATAATGAGAACCTAATAGCATCCACAACTAGCACCTATGTCCTGTATCACCAATGCTTTTTACTGGAATTTCTTTGCCAATACCTCATCTAAAAGGAAATCACAAGATAATTCAAAACAAACATACAAATGAGATATGTGACAAAATCATACCTATACAAAGTGATGCTCCAAGAAGAGAGAGGCTCCAATGGTGAAATTTCCACCGAGGACGCCAGCTGGGAGCATCTAGAAGATCCAGGAGGAAGCAAGATAAGTTCACACCAGCATAACATAGAAGGAAAAACATAGTTACAGTCGGTGTGATAAGATCCAGGTTCCCAATTACGACACACCCAATGCAGATGAACGCGGTAAAGAGGGTAGCAATATGAGGCTCACTACCATCTGCAACCCTGAAGTAGTTAAGAATGGGCAGGATGTCATCATTAGCTATTGCTGCAAGAAGCCGTGGGGCACCTGTCAGGCTCTGAAGTGCAGCCCCTAATGTCGAAAGAATGATTCCAATATAAATGATGGCTGGTAAAGGCCAAGCAACTGTAGCTGTAAGTAGCCTGCATAAAAAGTCGATTTCAGCTTCAAACAGTTAAGAAATTAATTCACTAACATTCACGAAAAGATTTTCCTTTTAACATACAAATTGACATAGCTACTAGCACCTGAATTAATACTAAATGTATCCAAACTCAACGAACACAAAACAGATACCAAAAAAATTCTTGACCAAGAAATCAATGATACATCAATTAAATGGGCATAACAGGACCTAGATCAACCAAGTAAAATGTTAAAAGCCCTAGATCAATAAACAACTGGGTAAGACCATAGACTAGCAACAAGAAGACACCATAAGCTATTCCAACAACTAGTGAATATATTAACTCACTAAAATATCTTCTCATACGTCATTCTGACTTGGGACTTTGATTGTATTTAACCTAATCTAGGTCTGTATGATTCCTGTTAAATCCATACAAAAGAGAACGATGTAAGCCATTCACGATATAGGCGCAAGTCATTTATGTCTCTTGGTTATGAAAACTAGAGAATGATGGCCTGGATTGCACCAAGAATCATATTTTACTCCATTTGCATTTGTTTTCTTTCCACTCCACATGGGGATGCCAAACTTTGTCATGGTAATAAACCAAGTGCTCCAGTGGTTTTCATGAGTAAATTTGTCACAAAATATAGGATTTGAGCATTAAATTGAGTGATCAGTCCCTTTGTAATGGAGTGACCACTCCCTCTTCACAACAATTAACATGGTTTTCTAGTGCACTCTGGTATACGCACAATTATTCAGCACTTCTACAAATTACCCTTCACACACAAAGCACGATAGACAATCATGATTGGGTAATTTACTGGATGAATATGTGCCCTAGGTTACAAAAATCTGATAAAATGTTCTCTGCAACAGTTCATTACATTTGGCCTCTCTCATGGATGCCTGGATCTCCGAGCAATTCAAAAGGGATGGTCATTAGGAGATCCGCCATTCTGTGGGACTTTCGTGTGACAGATTTGAAGAGGAGCTCTTGGCCCTGTTTGCGGCCATTGAAGTGAGCAAATTATAAGCAGGGATTGGGTTCTTGTTTAACCTTGGGAGAAAAATAAATAGAAAACTAAAGAGGTTATAATGTTTTGTTAATTATGATGCAAACATAGGCAGTGGTTGCCATAGTAAGGACAAGGGGAGGGCTGCAAGGGGTTTATTATTAAGCCCAAGTCACTTTCTCAGAATGTGAGATGGTTGAACAAGGGTGACAATCGTTTAAAAGTCAAAAACCTCCTTAGGCAACAAAAGGCAGACATTATTTGTTTTCAAGAAACTAAGTTGGAACTCATTTCAAGCAGAGTTGTGTGAAGCTTGTGGGGATGTCAACATGTAGATTGGTGTTACTCAGCTTCGAGAGGGTCCTCCAATAGAATCTTGCTTATGTGGAATCTTCAGCACAATCAAGGAGAATGGGGAAATGATCTAAGCACAATCTATGTAGGAGGGGGAATCCTAATTATTAGACCACGTAGAAGACCCCCCTACAACGGGAAGATCCATGAGGCTCTACTCAGAAAAATCCATCATAGTGAGGAGAATAATGGGATACCCCCAATCTAATCACTACAATAACAGGTAACATTGAAATCACCTCCAATGCACCACGCCAACCAACTCCTCCCATAAAGACCTTTTAACGCTATCCAAATAGGCCCATAAACCCCCGCAAAAGCCCAAACAAAGCCATCTTCTACATCTCTAAAAGAACAGCCCTCAGAATGCCTTTGTTAATGGCAAACAAATCCTTGATTTTGCATTTATAGCAAATGAGTGTCTAGATAGTAGGATCAGATCTGGTGATCCATGGGTGCTTTGCAAGCCGGATATTGATAAGGCCTATGATCATGTCAATTGAGAGTTCATACTGTAATTGTTGAAAAGGTACGGATTCAGGCAGAAATGGTGCTCTTGGATATCGCATTGTATCTCTTTGGTGCGCTTCTCCATTTTGGTGAATGGCAACGCCTTTGGTTTCTTCGGTAGCTCCCATGGGTTAAGACAAGAACACCCTTTGTCTCATTTTCTGTTTGTTATTTTCATGGAGGCCTTAAGTAAAATGCTTTCTACAACTGTTGATGAGGGTTTTCTCTCAGGCTTTTCTGTGGGGTCTAGGTACTCTAGTGTGGTCAATATATCACACTTATTGTTTGGGGACAACACTCCAATTTTTTGTGGGGCCAATCCTGATAACCTTTGCCATCTATCTATGTGATTTTCTTATGTTTTGAAGTTGTCTCCGGTTTGAAAGTTAACCTGGCTAAGTCGTAATTGGTTCTTGTGAGTAATGTGGATAATGTAATGGGTTGGCGGGCATTTTGGGTTTTAGGGTTTCTTCTTTGCCTTTTAAGTATTTTAGTCTTCCGCTAGGGGCCTCCTACAAGGCCAAGTTTATCTTGGATGGTGTGGTAGAAAAGATTGAACATTGGTTGGCTAGTTGAAAAAAGATGTACTTGTCTAAGGGTGGAAGGGTTACCCATATAAAGAGCACCATTTTCAATTTACCTGCGTCCTAGTGTTGTAAACCACATAAAGAAGCTACATCGTGATTTCTTATGAGGTGGGATAGGTGAAAAGTTCAAATTTCACCTGGTTAGTTGGTCCAAGGTTTACTCTCCAATATCTGAGGGAAGGTTGGGGGTTTAGAACTTGAGGATGATCAACCATCCTCTTCTAGGGAAATGGTTGTAGCACTATGTGCATGAGAGAGAGGCATGGTAGAGAGTTGCCGTGAATTTCAAATTTGGTGGCTTTTTAATTGGACATGGGTGTATTTTCTTTTTGATAAGTAACATGGATGTATAATATTTCTATTTCTAATTTTTCAGAATTTGTGAATTTTTGTTCTTTTAGCATTTAAGGGTGACTATCTTTGTATACATCATGTGTAGTAGGGTTGTATCCCTTTGCACATATCAATGAATTGAATTATTTATTTTTTTAAAAAAAAAATTATGGAAGAATGTTAGGAGGGGTTGGAAGATGCTTTCTAGCCATACTAGATTTGAGCTAGGAAATAGCTCCAAGATTAGATTTTGGTATGATGTGTGGTATGGAAAGAAGGCCCTTAAGAAAGCTTTCCTGGATATTTATAGCATTGCTTATGTGAAGCATGCTTCAGTTGCAGTTGATTTGGAGCTTTTTAGTAGTTCCCTTTATTGGAATGTAAGCTTTATCAAAGCAGCTCACGATTGGGAAATGGATGTCTTGGCTTTGTTCTTCAATTTGTTGTACTCCTTAGAGTGAGACGGGAAGGTGAAGACTAGTTTTTGTGGGCCCCTTCAAACAAAGGGTGTTCAATGTTAGCTCCTTCTACAATGTCTTTGTCTGTAATGATGACATTTCTTTTCATTGGAAGAATATTTGGTGGACCAAGGTCCTTTGAGAGTGACTTTTTACACTTGGACGGCCACCTTAAGGAAGATCCTTACAATGAACAATCTAAAGAAGCGGCATATCATTGTGGTCGATAAGTGTTATATGTGACCATCTTCTTCCCCACTGTGAGGTTGTTTGCGCCTTATGGAATGCTTTTTTTAGTTGCTTTGGACTGTCTTGAGTTATGCCTAGCTAGGTGGTTGATTTGTTTGCTTGCTAGTGGACTGGTGGTAGCGCTCAAAGTGCTATTGTGTGGAAGATGGTACCCTCTTGCCTTTTGCAATGCCTTTGGAGAGAAAAATACGATTGAAATTTCGAGGACTGCTAGAGAACGTTGGAGGAGCTTAGGTTATTTGTTTTTTATTCTCTTTATACTTGGAGAGCTACATTTGTGGCTCATTTAGAGACTAGTTTTAATTATGTTCTTATTCTTTTTTCTCTTCCTAGATAGGCATGTCTTCTGTATACTTCTTATGCTTTTAATGATATTATGATTACTTATAAAAAAATAAAAAATAAAAAGTTAGTTACGTATTTCTCCAGCACTTATAGAGTACCAACTTACTGGCACAAAAGATGATACTGCTTTGCAATTTTTTTTTTTTTTTAGGTCACTGCTTCACAAAATTTTAAAGAACTACTAATCAGCAATTTTAAGTATCAAGTTTTTCCCCTCTTTTCTCGCTTACCTTCAAGGACTCCTCACCTTTCACTAAAATTCTATTTTCCCAAAGAAATAAATTCATGCAGCCATGAAGGATTGTACCGTGACCACGCCCTCCACCCTTTCATTTATAGTGGGGAGGAGATGCAAACTCATCCAAAGACATGGTTTAATCGTCCTTTTTATTTTAGTTCTCAATTGGTTACTAAATAATAATATAAAAACAGATGACCTCAGAAGGAATGAGCCCTAAAGATTTGCCTCATAACTGAATACAGCTAGGTGTAGGCAAATATGCAATATACCTAACTTTTGGTATGGATATGATTATAAATCTAAAGTCAAAGGGGCGAAGAGAAAAATACCAAAGAAATTTGTGTAACAAAAGAAACAATTTGAATGAAATATAATACCTGTCTGCCAATAGCTTCTTTCTGGTTGCAAGGGCTCCAAATAACAACACAGAAACTATATACATTGCAGTAGTTGTGAGAGTTGCAGCCAGTGTTCCAATGGGAATCGAACGCTGAGTATCTTTCAGTGAAGCTGATCGATTTGAACCTGCCATAATTCCAGTCACAGCAGGGAAAAAGAGACCAACCAATGCACTGAAAAAAGCAAGAAAGAAAAAAGAATGTGGTTAGAAAAACAAACAATTAGCCAAGTTTATTACTAGACTGAAAAAAAAAAAAAAAAAAAAAAGAAAAAAAAAAAAGAAAAAGGGGAGCATCAAACGGAAACTCCTGATTCTCTTCTAATAATAATAGGCATGATATATTGGGTTACTTGGTCTTAATGGAGAGTGCAGGTGAAAAGGAGTCAAATACATCACATTATCTGCTGCTACAGTTCTTAAGATCCATGAGAAAACACAACCTCAACAGAGAAATGGTATTGTGAGAAAAAAATTAAAATGTGAATGTACAACCTTATTATTGCTTAGGCTTAGGTATGACATGTAGGTAAATTGCTAACAGAGATGGGCCATTGAATCATCTACTTAAATGATTAAGGATATGTAATGTGGAGGCCCAACAATCCACCAAACACCAAAGCTGAGAAAAATTTTAATTGGTAATGTAGAAATAGCATCAGGCCCTAAATGATATAAATCCACACAGCACACAAATTAATTGGCTCTGTTGGGTTAGCTATGTGCCGTGTATTATCAACAATTTCCACAAAAGGTGGTAAGATGATGTCTTGAGCACTTTTAGCATTGACTCAAGATACAAATCATTACAGTGTGAAAGATTCGTGCCATGGCTTACTTAAAATTCCAGTACACACTTCCTTCAGGATCAGGAACTCCAGCATCATTAGTATTCTGATAACCTGGACTCCAGTTTTCTTTGAAAGTTTCCGCACTCAAGCCCGTGATTCCAACTGTAACAAATATTGCAAGAGATAAGTTCTCTAATCCCTCCACTAAACAAATTCCAGAATAAGCAGAAAATGATACAAGTACGAGCAGGACAAATATCTAATCAAAAGTAAAAAGTGAAGGCTACAAATGTCAAAATGGTCTAAGACTCAAAATACAGACTCATACTTGTAAGTTGTAAAACCTACAGCCAAAATTACCATGACTTGATCAGCAGAACATCTGCCTGAAAAATTAGTTTTTAAATAATCATAACAAATGCAGTATATAACCCTCAATATGAAGAAATAGAACGAGAGCAATCTGTCAATCAAAATCACACTGGCTGCACCCATCTTCTCCAGGTGTCCAAACGTGAACCAAGTGGGTAACTAAATCAAAAATAAACTTCCAAACTATACCCAATACAGCCACATAAAACCAAGAGTAAAATGCAAGTTAGAATGCAACCATTAGGGTACACAAAGAAACAGGTCATATTTACTTTTTCACTCAATAGAGAATATGCTGAAAAAAAATCAGGAAAAGCAGCGCAGAAGTTCGTAACCCAAAAGGCAATTAAAAGTCAGAAGGATCTCAAAGGCAAGTGAGAAGGGTCATCTCCAAAAAAGAAAGATATACAAAATTACACTCACCTACAGGGTGATCCTTCCTTGCCAAGAAGATCCCAATGAATATGGAGAACAGCGAGAATAAAACAGGTATAAGGAAAGCAGGTGCCACCCGATTGATCATTTTCACACCACCAAATACAATAAAGCATAGGATGATAGTCACAACAATCCCATAAACTTGCAAGTCATGTGAACTCGGACTTTCCACTCGCTCAATTGCTGTGACATTAACATTTGTGACAGTTTCTGCATTGACAACATGAAAAAAAAATTAAAAAAAAAAAAAAAATCAATTAGCACAAGATACAACTTTAATATCTGTGAAAGGCATGCTTTGCTTATCAGTACCAACAGCCAAAAACAGCAGCCAACCATTCAACTATTCAGAGTGCAAACCTCATAGAAAGAAAAAACATGCATAGTAATAACCTCCACAAAGGCTTTTTTTGCGCATGCAGAGAAGAGAAAAAGAGGTGGGTGGTTCTGTATTATATTTTTGAAGATGCTAGACTTCTTGTTTTGGGGAAGCGGGGTAACATGTGCAGAACAGATGGAAGAATTACAAAATAAATCTATTATGAAAGATCTCCTGCATCACAGGTCAATATGTTCAAAGTTCAGTAACAATTGCATAGCACAACCATTTACACGGGAGGAAAATCTTTTCATCAGTTAAGGAGCAAACACACTTGACTCATAAGTATAATAATAACATCCACACCATTTTTTCCTATATCCCTGCTATTAGAAAAATGCTAGACCTATACAGGGCAGAAGGTCAATGTCAAGCACTCAAATTGACATCCGTCAATTATTTGTTTAAAGTAAGAGACTCAATTATTTTATCTATGAAAATAGACTGTCAACTGTGGCAAAAGCTCAAGGGCAACCTCTAAAAATCCCAGCAGCTGGCACAGCTTTCAGAAAGGTCTCAACAGCTCCCAACACATACCTAGAACCACAAGCACAGGAAAGGGAAAAGTTAAAAAAAAAAAAAAAAAGCACATATCACAACAGAATAGGACATTTATGGCATACGCCCAAATTCCATTATCCTCAAGGACCTCAACCATATATATCATGGTCTTATCACAGATAAGCTCATAGAATCCACTCACAGAGCTCCAGCAACTGCATTTCCGAGGAAAAAACATAGTCCAATGCTAACTCCAACCTCTGGACCAAGGGCACGACCAATGAGATAGTAAGGTCCCCCACCCTAGAAGCAAATAAATAAACGTCACTTCACATTAATTCCATCATTATCAATTTGGAAAGCTAAAATAACTCATAGAACAAGTAAGGAAGAATTTAATATAAGTGAATTATCACTCCAGAAGTAATACCCTATGAGACGTGAAATAAACAATATAATCCAGCAGTACACTTGAACTATCAGCTATGGAATTATATACCCAAAGTGTGAGCATCTATATCCCTTATAAGTAAAAAGAAGAGAAAAAATATCAACATTTAGCTCATTTAATCCAGGCTCTAAATACAATATTACATACCAATCTCCAAGGGCAGAACTAGAATTTTTGGTTTGGGGTGTAAAATGGAAAGAAAAGAACAAAAAAAAAAAGAGTAAAAAATTTATTTTAAAAGAGTCATAAGGGTATGTTTAAAAAAAATGGGGAAGACATTGTGG
Organism: Corylus avellana; assembly: GCF_965113065.1. Lineage (NCBI taxonomy): Eukaryota > Viridiplantae > Streptophyta > Magnoliopsida > Fagales > Betulaceae > Corylus > Corylus avellana. The sequence continues at coordinate 24,083,467 of NC_142490.1, read as the reverse complement.
CTTTGGGGGGTAAGCCACCATGTAGTTCCACCCCTGCCAATCTGCACTAGTGCATTGCATCACAAAATAATAAATTATAAACCCAAAGTGTGCGCAAATACACTACATGTATATATATCTCTTATGCAAAAAGAAGAGAAAAAATATCAACACTTAGCTCATCTAATCCAGGCTCTATATACAATATTACATACCAATCTGCACTAGTGTATCGCATCACAAAATAATAAATGTTAAAAAATAGGTTCTTTTCTCTTTCTCAGAAATGTTCCAATCATCTTAGGACCAAATGACATCTCCTCTCCACATAAATAAGAGGTAGTGTCAAATCACAAGTTTAATCCCATATGAGCGTGTCAATCATCTCTAATGGTCAGAGAAAATAAAAGGAAAAAAAAAAAGAGTCCCAATTCTCTCATAATTTACAGCAAGAAATTTAAAATTAAATTAAATTTTTAAAAAAAAAAAAAAATTAAAAAAACTACCTGATTTCTTCTCAATTCACACATAATAAGATGTTAACAACCAACAATTTTGTGATAGAAAAGTCATTGTTGATAATTCTTTTACAACAATGGCATGATTAATTAATATATATGAGACTCGCCATTCTGCCTTCATAAAGATTCATAATCGTCGCCCAAAAGCACTAAGGCAACTAGTAAGTTAATTACAAACAATGCCTACCTTCATCGCACCGTTCGTTGCAATAGCACTCAGTGATATTCCAGTCAGAAAAGTGCACAAACCACAGAAAGATACCAGCAATAGTGACTCGCCTATGCCAGCCATACCAACAATCCTGCAAATTCATAAAATTTGAAAATAAAAATAAAAATAAAGAAATAAAGAAATAAACCACCAATAATATAGTTGGTCTAGAGAGAAAAGGCAACATATCAAATTCAATTCTTTACAAAAAGCCACAGCAAAAGATCTAATAACGATCAGTATCCAATCATAAATAAGGTAGTACAGAGTAATCCATAATATTTTACCCACAACAAACATACAACAAGCTCTTCCAAAGGGGAGGGGTATGGAAACAGAGAAGAAAGAAGGGAGAGGGAGAGAGAGAAAGAGAAAGAGAGAGAATACAATTGTAGTCTACAATGTCTACTCTCTTTTTCTCGCCTTTTTTTTTTTCTGTCCGCGAACAAATGGCTAAATCTCTGGTACAAAGCCATAGGGAATCCACAAATGGCCTGAAAATAATGATTCAAATTATCGCCACATTAAGGACACATTCTCGAAGGAGCCATGTCTATATCAAAACAACACCTCTGACACTCCAAGAACATGGAGGCAACACTAAACTCACTAGTGAACATGTAACAGAAATTATAGTACGGACCTGCATTAAGGACACATTCTCAAAGGAGCCATGTCTATATCAAAACAACACCTCTGACACTCCAAGAACATGGAGGCAACACTAGACACTAGTGAACATGTAGCAGATATTATAATATGGACCTGTTCCTTCAATCTGGCTAGATAAATTATTTTTGTTCTTTACTTCAGGCATACTAGGAAAGCTCCTACTTGCTTTCTTCCTCCTTGGATCTTTTCTTTCCATAACAGTAAACTTCCCTATAGATGTGCTTCCTAGAAGCTATGTCAACCATAAGATAGAAGGGAAAATTAGTTCTCTAAACAAAAAGGTTTACACTATCAATTTCACAAAAAGATATTGTACTCATCGTTATGGGCTACAAACTTAAAGAGAGTCAAGGAATTATTCATTTTCCTCAAATCAGCTTGCTAACTATTCTCACAGGAATTCCAGCAATGTTGTGGTCTTAAATTACAAACAGCATCGACAACTAAATAGGAACTTATGCTCCATCTACAATTTCATGTATGCCCTGCACACAGTATAAATTACAATGCAATGGTGGCATACAAAACATCAGGCAATATGAGACTCACCATGAAAATCGGATGTAGTAGATAATTCCCAGTATGTTTTGCAAGCATGGGACAAATACACCCATCAAAGTACCCAGTTTGAGATCAGCAGGCTGCATATAATTATTCCACATTAAAAACCAAAAAAAAAAAGAATCAGGAATATAGTACAGTCAGTGCCCCAGGTCAGGGAACCAGAGATCAATGTACAATATTTACAATCTCAATCAATTTCAGCAAAGAAATAGGTTATATCCAGCATATAAGCAAACCACTAGAAAGAAACTTACAACACAGGAAATATGCATATGATCCATACCATTAAATTCAATCTCCAGGAATGAGTGAAGTAGAACCAGTGCTTCAGATTACAGAGAAACAATATCATACTTTTTTAAATTAACGCCACAATAAGAGTCTCAAAGAATATTCTTAACTTTCATCCTCATCTAAAGATACAGAAAAAAAAAAAGTTCTATAAGTTCTTGTTTCGTCAATTCTTATACTGTAATTTCAGGTTGTTGAATGAACAAACCAATTCTGTCAAAACAGAGCATACCCCAACAAACAGGAGAAAATGTTATGAAACCAGCTTATACCTTAGGGTGCCCAATGGTAATGGCAACATCCTCACCATCTCTAGGACTAGAAGGTGCAGGAACCTGCTCCCCTGTCATACTGGAATATATAAACCAAACTTTAACGTCATTGAACAAGGGGATGGAGTAAATTCAGAAATAATAAGAAGAAAGCACAACTATACACCTCCTGAGACCAAGAATGTTGACAAGAGAATCAAAACCGAACAACTCCAGTTTTGACTCTCCCTGGGGACCATTGGCTTCTTCATGTATTGGCGAAGACCCTTCTTTCAAATCGGCACCCATGTTTGCCTGTGCGCCAACTTTGACTTTCCTGCCACAAACAGATAAAAGAGATCGCGCAAGACTTAGGTCAAATTTTTCATTATAAGTTCTTCGAGCTCTCTTATGTCAAAATTCTGATAAAAAAATTGAACTTTATTATTTGATAAGTCTGGTTCAGTAAATACAATGCGCAAAAACTCAATTATTGTGTTTGGAATTCATAAAGGAAATGATGGATTAAGATGGAACAGAACGGATTCGAAAGAACTTGGGTCTTCTCCCTCCAGTGAGTTTGGGTTAACAATTACACCCTTCTTTCATTTACGTATTTCAAGAAAGAAGCCAAAATGAAATTTTCACATCCTTTAAGCAGGAAGGAAGCTTTCTGCTCAGGATGGACTAAAAAAATACACCTTTAAACAAGGGAATTGTGTATATCAGAAATGATTACTCTAATATGCACAGTAACCACATTTTATTAGATTCCAAGAACAGCCCAGAACTAATCAGAATTTTTTCAATTAATATCGTAACTTTAGATCAAATGTTAAAACATCCAAACAAGTTATTCATTTACTCAAACTTCAAATATCAAGACTTAGACAATAATTTTCTTGAAATTGGAACCAATCTTCACTCCACTTGTGGAAACTAATAAACGAAGCTCTAAGCATAAAGAAATACAATCAGAGACAACACTCCCATCACATACAGTTGCTTGAACTACATTACACACTCAAATCAAACAAACACACATGCACAGAGAGAGAGAGAGAGAGAGGGGAGTTACTTGAGGGAAGCTTGGTGATCGGAGAAGGTGGCGGAGGAGGAGGGGGAGGAAGAAGATCCAGGATCCATGGAGGACATCTCGAGCACGGCCCGATCGTTGGCCACCACCGGCCGGTACTTGCGGCCGCCAATCCGCCCCGGGAACTCATCCTCTGCGCTGTCAATATCCCCATTGTCCATTTCCTCTGCTTTCGCTTTCGCTTTGGATCTGACAAGCCCCGATTATATACGCTGTTGGATTAGATCCAGAGAGAGAGCTAGAGATCTAAGAATTTACGTACTTAGTGTTCTTTGATGTAATTGAATAGAGAGAGAATGAGAGACGTGGTGGAATTGAATGGGGGTAGAAGAGGAAAATCGTGTTCGAGTTTCGTACCTCCAATTGGTGACGAACTGACGGGGAAGGAGCAGCAGAGGAGCAGAGGAAGAAGGTTTATGTATTCTTTCTTTCTTTCTTTTTCCAACACGCGCGTTTTTAACGCTGTGCACATACTTTTCGCTCAAATACATTTCTTTCTCGATACAATTCCAACTATTTGGCCTAATTTTGGCATAACTTTTCTCTTTTTTATTTTAATTTTTAAAAAATAAAATAAAAAATAAAAAAGAAATATGTGTGATTTTTTTTTTTGTTTAGTATTTTTTTTTATATATATATATATATATATATATATATATATATATATATATATATATTTTTTCTTCATAAAAATAGTAAAATGATCATCATTATGAAGAAAAATACATTTTTTTTATTAAAAAAAATACTAAATAAAAGAAGGACCGCATAAAACATTATTACTTCAGACATTTTTTTAAAAAAAGAAAAATTAAAAAAGAAGGGCAAAATTGTTTTTTGGAGAAAGATTTAACTTCATTGATAAAATCCGATGGAAACAGATTGTTCCATCAAAACGTCACAGATAACCTCTGGGATATTGCATCTCTAGGTCTTCTCTATGATCTGTTTACAAGTTAGTTTGGCCAAGCCATGCGCCGCCCCATTGGATTGACGGCTTACATAACAACATTCCCACTTAGAGAAGGAATTTTAACATCTTTGTATCATCCATGAGATGCCCGTAACAGCCTGTTTGTGGCTCTCCCGAGTTTATAGCAGTAACCACCAATTTGGTGTTGTAATATTTGTTACAAACATTAATTTTTTAGTCATTTGAAAACATTTTATCATTTGATATTATCTTCATGAGTTTTTATGGGAAAGAGAAAATTCAGCTTTTAACCATTTTTAGTTTGTAACCGTTTGGTCATTAACATTGTTTACAAGTCATTAAATATTGTTTTGACCATTTGTCATTAACCCATTTATTTTTCCTTACCGTTAGTGACTGTTAGAGTTCTCAAGTTTTTATGGGTTTTTGAGAACAAGTTTTATAGTTGGGACTCAATATACGTTATGACCGTTGGTCTTAAATTCCTATCAAGTTTTCTACAAAGCTTACGTTATCTATTTTCTAACAAAGAGTAGCACTATAAAAGAAAGTCTTCTCAACATCCCACGAGTAGATATATGTCTGCAACATAAGTTTGAAGGAAAAAAAATTATATTATTATATATATTTTTTTAGTTTACTTGGATATATATATAATATAGCCACATAGAATTAGTGGATTTTTTCACCTATATTGTCTTCTATTTCTTGTATTTTCACTATGTGGTTTTTAATCAAGAAGATCAATGGGTTGTTCTATTACTCTTCGTTATTTAGAATTGCGTTCTTAACGAAAATAGACGCTATAATCTAATCCTGAGAAGTTGCGTGTCAAAAGATCTGATCGCACCGAGTTATGCACTTCGAGAGGCACGGATCAACCTTTAAGGACAACGCATTTGCGTGATTCTATAACATAGTGAGATATTTTCATACTTTACTTTTCATCTCTTGTATTTTATTTATTTTATTGTTAATTTTTATATTGTAATTATTTTATATCAATTAGAATTTGTGCACCATCCAAAATTATTTCCAACACTTGGCATCCCCTTCTAAAAGAAGAGCAAAGTTATGCCCAAGTTGAGCCAAATAGTTGGGTCTTTAACATTTTTCTTCTTTCTCCGATTAATCATTAAATAAATTAAAGCCAAAAATGCCAGTGTGAGTGACGTATGACTCTTTTATCAAATTACCTTTTTTTTTTTTTTATCAAATTACTTCAATTTAAATTTTTAATATTTTTATGTGTTTTAAATAAAAATTGCATTTATAGATATAAATATAAAAAGCAAAAGAAAAGAAAATGATAAAAAGTATAGATAGCCTGAGCTGCCATCCCAACGCTTGGGGTGGTGGTCGCCCAAGTGGCCACCATTATTTATTTATTTTTAAGAAATAATAGGATTGATTCATTCACTTTTTAACTATTTTTTAACAATTTCTACAGTAAATTAATGAATTCTTCATTGAATTTTTGAATTTGTGTGGAGTTCATAAAACTAATAGTTAATTTAGTGTATTTGTAAGATGAGATGAAGAAAATATTGATGTGAATCATTTACCTTTTTTTTTTATATATATATTTATAACTTTTTATATTTTTTTACGAAAGAGGATATGTGCCACCTTTTGATTGGGTATAACATGACAACAGAGTTAAAAATTTAACGAAAAATATAGACAAAAATATCTATTTGATAGTGATTGAAATTATTGATAATAAAAAAAACATATTGACGTAATTTTTTTTTTCCCATATATTTATAACTTCTTTATATATATATATTATGAAAGAGGATACCTATCGCATTCTGATTGAGTATGTCGACATGAAAACAGATTTAAAAACTTAACAAAAAAAAAAAAGACAAAAATATCTATTTGATAACATTTGAAACTGTTGGTAATAAACAGACAAAATTTAAGCCTTAGATAGTAATTTGACAAAAAGTCATGAGGGACCCTTAAGAGATTTTTTTCCTTTAAATTAATAACAAATTAGTAACTTCCTTTATTTTATTTTTAAGGTATTTTGCACACCAATATGTTTTGACTATATATTTTTGAATCATTGTAAGTTTATAAACTTTGAGTTGCCCGCACCAATTACTAGTTAATTAACTAGTAATTGGTGCGGGCAACTCAAAAGTATATTTAATGAGTTTTTAAGAATTTTTATTTTATTTTGAATTGTTTTAGATAAGATTCACCTCTCTGCCACCTCTGTTGAAGGGGCAACCTCTATCCTATAGGGGCCAACATCTAACACCCGACTCAACCACGATGCCAGTGACGATAATATTATCTTAAATGATATGCTTTTATATATATATATATATATATATATATATATATATATATATATTTGAGGAGTGATGACGTGGCACAATTCCTATGGATTGCCGCAATGTCCGAGGATCCATTAGACTGCAAAATAAGAAAGAATAGGATAAGAACTGCCGGCAGGAAATAGCTCTAATGCCTAAGTCAGTAATTTGGTTCGAGAGAGTGTAAGCTCAATGAGAGTTTAAACTAGAGAGAAATTGAGATTACCCGAAAATAAGTTTGAAGTTCCCCTTTTATAGGCATCAGGTAGTAGCCGCCCAGTGGGCCTAGTGAGCCCCACATTCCCAAGGATCTGTGTGCGCCACGTTGGTAGAATGGACTGCATGGAAGCCACGTATGTGGTGGATGTGGGTTCCCAAGCAATCCTCGGGTATACGTGTCTTGATCAGATGCAGATAGCTATACCACGTGGGTATTAGGTCATCATTCGTACCCTTGGTGAAAGACTATTATGCCTTTGGTGGGTTGATCATATGTCAAGCTCGGTCTGGTCTTTAGTGGGCTTATGTCTTGGACCGAGCCCAGAGGTTGGTTGGGCTTTATGCGGCAGATCCATGACCAAACAGTTACCCTCCAATTTCCTTGTTTGAGTGACTACGAAAATTTCATGTTGTTGAGAATGGGCCAGTTTCCAGTGTTTGAACTTGTCCTTGGTGAAAGTATGTTGAACCAATTCTTGGAATTTTGAAATTTCAAAATTTCAAATTCAGGAGGGAATAATTTGCGTGCCAAATGGTTTTTGTTTCTTAGTCCAACAGCACATGTGATTGGAAAATACAATAGCCACATGTTAGTTTTTGCATAGTGGAGCAGATTGAAACGCTCCTTCCCAAGGAACCCTAGTCTCTAGGGTTTTTAATCCCGCACTGCCATTCATCGTCTTCAAGAGCTCTACAAAAGGCTTCCTTCTTCATCACTTCGTCATTTTCCTTTATTTGCCTCGATAGAAGTCATTTTCGCATCCTCTGAGCCCTACAATTCTTCATCTCACCACTGGCGGGCTTTCATTCGACCCACTTTTCTCAGTATTACTTCCTGAGAGTGGTGTATTTCAGAGTTGCGGTCAAGTTTATACCTTCCGCTGAGCCTTTCGTAGCTTCGGACAGCCTAGTGCTCAAGTACCTAGACCTTCTGCTTCCCTTGATTGAACCGGTGGTGGACCGACTTTGTCTGAGTGTTACCCATCTTTTAATCCAACAAGGATACCCATTCATTCCTCGTTTACTAGTCCCCGAGCTTCTGTACCTAATGGGTAGCAAAGATGGTGGAGATTCTGATAGACTGGGTGATTCGTACCCCAGCATTATGGAAGGTAGAGTTGACAGCTGTTGACGAGCCTCGGATTTGAGAGTCCTGCTTCATTCCTTCTATGATACAACTGCGCCTTGACAGTGATCAGAGAGGCACTGTGGTGCGCGTAAAAAAGAAATAGGTCTGCCTGTATGAAGACATGTTCTGAGCAGGCTTCAGGCTGCTCTTCCTGAGGATAGTTCGGGAGTTGCTGAGTTACCTCCGTTTGGCCTCTCACCAAATCATGCCGAATGCCTGAAGGGTCTTCTTCGGTTGCGTGGTGCTATGGCCAAAGGTTCTTAGAGATGCACATCCTCTTATTATTCATGAATTCTTAAAGGTGTACAAGCTTGTGAAGAATCCCAACACCGACTATCTCTTCAACTTCCAAGGCCGGCAGAGGTCGAAGTTCATACAGCTGTCAAGAACCTACTCCAGCAACAAAGGGTAGAAGGACAAATTCTTCTTCACCTTAGGCGACTGGGAGTTTGCGCCTTTAGAAGTGATCAAGGACCCGAGCATCCCTTAGGAAACATGCACCCCCTCAGAAAAAAGGTGACTACTATTGCTCAAGGGTCTTATTGTTGTTTACAATGGTCTGACAATATTTCTTTGCAAGACAAGAAGAACTTAAACTGTCTAAGGAAGAGGAGTCTCGGGTCGACCAGGTACTGGCTTATGCTCAGAAGAACATTGAGTCAGTAGACTATGATGTCCTGGTCACCACAATTCATCTGGAGAAGTATTTGGGGTACCCCCCCAACTAGAGAGTCGGAGGTGCTGCTCAACCGAAGAAGAAGAAGAAGAAGATGCCTCCTCCCAAGGCTCTGAAGAAATCAATTCATGTTGCTCCAAGGGGACATACTACTGGTTCTCCGAAGAAGATTGCTACTAAGGAAGGCAAGATTGGCGAGCCTTAAAAAAAACCAACTATAGATAAGGGTAAGAGGAAGGCTGGTGATGCCTTCCCGAAAACTCTTGCAGCGGCCAAGTCTCAAGTCCCTACCAAGATTCTGATAAAGCTTCTTGATGAGCTCGAGGATCCTGAGATTCCTCTCTTGAAGAGGAAAAGGTCGGCAACACTCGGAGTTGGCTTAGGGGTGGAGAAGCCTGCTCCTCTTCACTACACCTTTGCTCAAATCATGGGTTATGCTAAGACGTCATTTGCTGTGAAGCTAGGCATTTGTATTTTTGAGGACTTCGAAGCTCTCCTCGTGGGTAGGCCTTCAAGGCTGTTGACGACAACACCACTATCTGCCGAGCCATTGCTGCTATGCCCCTCTCCTCTGCTCCTATGGAGGTTGTGCCTATGCAGGTTTCTGATTCTGGCGAGGAAGCTCCTTTGGACGTGGATAGCATCCTTAAAGTAGTTGCTGCACAACTATCCCAGAGCTCTAGCAATCCAGTAGGAGATCCCATTGTTGTGCTGGTATCGAAACAGATGAAATCCAAGAGTCCATCTGCGACTCCTGAGCCTAGAATTCGCAAGCTTAACTTTGAAGTGGTGATCTTTGAACCCATTCCAATAACTGAAGAGGCTGAAGAAACCGAGCCAACACTTTGCAAACCTGAAGTTGGCTCAGACTCCAAGGAGTTGCCTCATCAAATAGAGGTTAAACCTCAAACTAGCGAGGAACCAACCATAATCGAGAAGCTTGCTCAGTGGCCTGAGGATGATATGAAAATTCCCGAGGCAAGCAATATTGCAGGAACTTCACAAGTAGTTGGTTCTTCAGAGGATTATTCGCTTGAGACAATCAACTAGGCAGTCAATGAGCCCCTTTCTAGACTGGGCGACGGTTTCCTGGGCAACCCTTTTAGCACCTTGGTCAGCTTGAACCCAGCAAACCGCTCAGCAGACGTTGGCGCACAGTCTCCAAAGGAAGTGGTGGAGCAGATGATTTTTTATCAGCTCTTTGTAAGTGACTCCTTCGGTATCGCGGTTTCTTATCTCTATTCAACTTTGGGATTTAATACATTATGTTTTTGCAGAGTGCTATGAAGAACATCTGTTTCTACCTCAACTTTTGAAATTCCCTCGAGAGCGTAACCTCGGATAATGAAGGCTTAAAGAAGAAGCTTGAGGGTTTCGAGGCTGAGAACACTCAGTTGCAAGGAATTTTGGTCTAGTAGGACAATGAGCTTCTGCTCTCGGGCGAACAATTATCTCTACTGGAAGCCCAAGCTGTTCAAACCTCTAAGGATAGTAGTAAAGCGCATCATCGAATTCAAGAACTAGAGGCTGAACTTGCTGCATCCAAGGCAAAGTTCAAGAAGCTGTAGACGGACTACTCAATCCTTAAGGAAGAGGCTAGGCAGATCAAGGAGAGATGCATCGACATTAAGCTTCAACGTAATGCTTCTGAAGTAAGGGCGAATTCCATCTTTGAGGAACTTCAAAAAGCACAAATAGAAACTTCGGAGCAACACACAAGAGTTGAGCGGGCCGAGGAGAAATAGAAGGTTGCTAAGGAGAGAGCCTCAACTTTCAAGGCGAAGTTCTGCCATGCAAAGGAATAAGTGCGCCACTACAAAGAAAAGGCTCAGAGCTTCTTCAATCAACTGTCCTTTGCATCTTGGACTTGGGACGAAGGTTGGGGACAAGGCTTTATTGTGGGCTTTGAAACCTTTTGAGAGTGGGCCTACAATCGACGTATCCTGATCATCCTTGAAAGTGTCAATCCCAAAGACATCCCCCTTACCGATGAGGCAATAGCAGAGATTGTTAGACTTAGCCATGAGCAAATGCTGAATGCCCCAAGGATAAAGGAGCTCGGCTACAATCCCCTCAGGAAACCCAAGGATGATGGGCACATGGATAGAGTTAGCGCCTCGAAGTCAAGAGACTCACCGAAGAATGCTGACACTCTTGAAGCTTAAGGAGCTGATACCCTGGAAGCTGAGGATTTTTAATTTTTTGTTAATATTTAATGAAAAGTGTTTTTTGTTAAACTGTTTGTTACTTCATTTTCTTACAAAGTAATGAGAAATTATTTGCTTTAATCCATTGTCAAGCTCATCTTTTCTCCTTTTTTACTTGCAATGTTTAGAAATAAGCTTCGGTTTTGATTGAAAACTCAGGAAATCCGGGAACTTCCGAGGATGGTCTTTTGCAAAAAATTAAACTTAGGAGTATAATTTCGGCCAAATGCTAACTTGTATAGGGTATACCCCCTTCAATTCCTATGTTTGACTTGTCCAGCTACTCAGACATCAGGAATCTAATATTTTTTAGAATATGCCTAATGAGAAAAAAGTCCTCTGCTTGATTTTATTATCTTGCTTGTTCCCTTTTTCTTTCCACAATCTTAAGAATAAAACTTGAGAGTTTTAATGTTTGAGATTGCTTGGCAAGATGCTCGTCAGAATGCTTGGCCATGGGAAGGCACCTTTATGGTTGTTCTTCTCCGAGGTAACTTCAGCTTTAGAATGATCCTACTTCAAAGGCTTTTCATTCTCAAAATGGGTTATGTTGAGAAAGCACCTTCACGGCTATTTTCCTTGAACATTTCCCTCAAGAAAGCACCTTTGAACATTCCTTCTTCAGAGGCTTTATGTTCTTGCCTATATTTCTTGAGGTCTTTTTAACCTCAGAACAATCCTTCTACAGAGGCTTTATGTTCTTACCTATATTTCTTGAGGTCTTTTTAACCTCAGAACAATCCTTCTATAGAGGCTTTATGTTCTTAATGAGTTAAGTTCAGAAATCACCTTTATGGCTGTGTTTCACAAACTTCATCCTCAGGAAAGCACCTTTACGGCTATATTTTACCGAAGGGTTTTAGCCTCAGAATTAACCTGCGAGGAGGTCATTAGTTCTTTAGTCAAGCTGAGTTTGGAAAGCGCCTACAAGGTTGTATTTCACAAACGTTATCCTCGGGAAAGCGCTATTACAACTATATTTTCCTAGTAGTAAAGTGTCTTGCCAGCTATATTTACTAAGACTTTGATTGATACTGTAACTTCAGAAGATTTATTTTTATTAACAAAACTACAGCAACTTAAACAAAATACTTTTTGAGGTGTTTGGCATTCCATGGCCTCAGGAGTGTTCTTCCCTTGAAATCTTCAAGGTGATATGCTCCCACTCTTCGACATCCAGTCACCCTGTATGGCCCTTCCCAACTTGGAGCTAGCTTTCCCTCAGCTGGATCTTTGGTTGCAATGGTGACCTTTCGCAAAACCAAATCTCCAACCTTGATGCTTCTGGGCTTAAAATTTTGGTTGAAGTACCGTGCCATCTACTCTTGATATGCTGCCATAGTTACTTGGGCTTAGTCCAGCTTCTCCTGTAGCAAATCAAGATGTAATTGGAGGCCTTCAATGTTGGTTTTTGGGAGAAAAGTCTCCACGTGAAAGCTTCCTGACCCAACCTCGGTTGGGAAACTGCTTCGGTTCCAAAGGCCACAGCATATGGGGTTTCTTCAGTTGGAGTTTTTTTCATGGTTCGATATGCCCACAAAACTTCTGAAAGATCCTCGGCCCAGTCTCCTTTACGTTCACCAAGCTTTTTCTTCAAAATTTTAAAAATAGTCTTGTTGGGAGCCTCTACTTGCCCATTTGTCTGGGGGTGTCCCAGGAATGAGAAGTTGTTCCTGATATGGAGCTCTGCACACCATTCTTGGAATGAGTCACAATCGGATTGCTTCCCATTGTCTGTGACAAATGCGTGTGGAATGCCATATCGATAGATGACATTCTTCTAGAGGAACCACTCTATGCTTTTGGCTGGGATGTTCGCTCACACTCCTTGGACCACTCAAATGCTTTCCTTGGATCTTGAAGAAAGGAAGGCGCTTGTCTGTCGACTGAGAAATTAACCTATTTAATACTGCAATCCTCCCCGTCATTTGCTGAAGCTGCTTTGTATTCTTCGGGGATTGTATGTCCAGAACTGCTTGGATCTTCTTGGGATTAGCTTCGATTCCTTTGTTGGACACCATGTAACCGAGGAACTTTTCGGACGAGACTCCAAATGCACACTTTGCAAGATTGACTTTCATCCTGTATTGCCTTAACATCTTAAACGCTTCTTGCAAGTCATAGGTATGGTCTAGTGATAACATACTCTTGATAAGCATCTCATCGACATAGACTTCCATGTTTTTTCCGATTTGCTCTCGAAACATTTTGTTTACCAGCCTCTGGTATGTGGCTCCAGCGTTCTTCAATCTGAATGGCATGACTTTGTAATAGTATAAGCCTTGGTCCATGATGAACTCAATCTTCTCTTCATCAGCTGGATGCATGCGAATTTGATTGTAACCAAAAAATGCATCAATGAAACTAAGTAGCCCATTTCCAGCTATAGAATCCACCGTGCATCGATGCATGGTAGTGGAAAGCTATCCTTTGGGCACACCTTGTTAAGGTAAGTAAAGTCTACGCACATTCTCCACTTGCTAGTAGATTTCTTGACCAATACTACATTGGCCAACCAATCAGGATAATAGACTTCTTCGATAAACCGAGCTTTGAGTAGCTTTTTGACTTCCTAGGCAATTACCATGTTTCACTCGGAAGCAAATTTTCTTATGTTTTGCTTCACCAGTTTCATGTCCAAATCGACATTCATCTAATGGACTATCTCTTCGGGGCTGATCCCCCAGCATGTCCTCATATGTCCATGGAAACACCTCTACATTTTCCTGAAGAAAGCTAACAAGGCTTTCTCTGACTTCTGGGGTTAGTTGTGAGCTGATCTTCACAACTTTGCCATCCCCGATAGTGATATCGACTAGCTCCTCGGTTGGTTCACCTATTGGCTCACCCGCTTTTCTGCTGCCCACATTGTTGATTGTCAAGGGCACAGATCCCGAGGGTTTCTTTAAAGAAGTGTTGTAACATTTCATTGCTGCAACCTAGTCTCCTTTGACCTCCCCGACTCCCTTATCCGTCAGGAACTTCATCTTCAGGTAGTAAGTTGAAGTTGTAGCTTTCAACTTATTCAATGTTGGCCGACGATTATTGCGTTGTAGGCAGATGGTCAGTCAACCACCAAGAAATCCCCCATGAATGTTGCTTGCTTGGAGGTTGTTCCTACTGTAACAGGAAGGAAAATTAGCCCCATGGTTTGGACTCGCTCTCCTGTAAATCCAACTAGTGGTGAATTAGAGGGCTTGATCCTCTCTCGATTGATACCCAGCTGCTTGAACACTGACCAATACAAGATATCAGCCAAGCTTCCATTGTCCACCAAGATTTGGTGGATGGCATGGTTAGCCACTGTCATCTTTACTACTAACATCTCATCGTAGGGCATCGAGACCCCCTATGCATCTTCTTGCGAGAATGTTGGGATCATTGGGTCCCTCTTCTGAGCTTTTGAAGGCCTTTCAAGAAGGAAAACCTCCTCTATATTCACTTTTCTTGTGTGAGCCTTCCTTGCAGAGTTAGACTCTCCTCCTCCAACTAACCCACCTAAAATCGTGCGGATCTCCCCAATCATAGCTTGGTTCTGAGGATTCTGGTGGTCATCCCGATCTCTTCTTGGCTCATCACGCTGTCTTCTTCGGTCACGCCCTCTTTCAAGGACGTCATTATTCTGCTCCCGAGGTGGAGGCTAGTTCCCTTGTCTCTGTTCCTCTCTTTTTCTTTGGCCAGAAACTTCACCAACTTCCAATTTCGAATGAATTTCTCAATCTCCATCCACAGAGATATGCAATACTTAGTCAAGTGACCGTGATCATTGTGGTAATCGCAAAAATTTTGGTGGCTACGTCTCTGCGGAGGAGTCCTCATCCTTGTTTGCCATTTGAAACTGGGATCCCTCCTAATCTCCATGAACACCTCAGAGACAGTGGTGTTCAAAGGAGTCCATCTTTGATCTGGTAGTTGGCTTTGTACGCGGAATGGCTCTGCCTTCTTCCCCAAAGTCTTTGGGTTCTTTTGCTCCTTCCTCTTTTTCCCAGAACTTTTCTGCACTGCCTTGCTGTTACTAACCAAGCCTTGGTCTCCTTCTGCTTTGGACTTCATCAAAGCTCCAATGGTTTCCTCCTGATTGATGAACTCCTCGGCTTTGTTCATGAATTGCCGAAGAGTTACCAACATTGGTTTTCGAGCAAGCTCGGCCATCAGTGGCCCTTCCATCCCATTCCATTCATCAAAGCTGAAAGCATCATCTCTTCATTTATACTTTCGACCGTCAGCTTCTCCTGATTGAATCTTAGCATGTAGTCCTTCAATGACTCATTCTTCCCCTGCACAAGGGATAGCAGGTATGCAGGGTTCTTCTTCCTTTTCCAAATAGCGAGGAATTGGCTTAGAAACTGATGCTCAAGTGAGTCAAAGTTATCTACAGGCTTGGGAGCCATCCTTCCAAACCATTCCTTAGCAACTCTCTTCAATATCAAAGGAAAGGCCCGGCACGTAATCTCTCAGGGGTATCATGGAGAATAAGATTTGCTCGAAAGTTTTCCATATGGTCAGCAAGATCTCCACTCCCGTCATATTTGTCCACTCTAGGGACTTTGAATTTGTCAAGGAGATGATACCTCATTACTCGATCTGTGAAGGACAGATTGGTATCCTACATAAGGTCTTAAGCTACTGAACGATCCTCTCCATTCTTCATTAGAAGAACCATCTTTGCATACTTCTTTTTCAAATCCCGGATCTCCTTATCCACGTTGGTCTCCTCGAGCCTTCCTTGATGAAATCAGTCATGGTGAGACCAACTATGATGGGATCGGCTATGATGGGATTTCTCACTATGAGATTGCTCATAACAAGTTTTCTTGTTGTGAGATTTCTCATGGTGAGAGTTCTTTCCACTTCGAACAGTTGTGTTATGGCTGCCAGGAACAGAACTCTCACAATCTATATGACCCTCGGGTTGCTTCTCTCTACGTATCATTTCACGCCTTTCTTCTTGCTCCCGGTCTACTCTAACGGGGAGTTGGGAAGCAATATCATTATTCTGCTTTTTCATAGCCTCCAGAGACCTGGTCATTCGCTTCATGAGATCTTCTAATGAAGCAATATGAGCATATGGATCGTTGGACATTCCAGGAACACCAATTTGAACAATCGGATTAGGATGCGTATAGGTAGTCACCATATCGGATTTGTAGATAGTAAGAACTGATGAAAATTGAAGTTCCCATAGACGGCGCCAAACTGTTGATGACAGTTTTTCGAGGAGTGACGTGGCACAATTCCTGTGGATTGTCGCAATGTCCAAGGATCCGTCGAATTGCAAAATGACAAAGAATAGGATAAGAGCAGTCGGTGGTGTGTTGGTGGGGAATACCTCCGATGCCTAAGTTAGTGATTTGGTTCGAGAGAGTGTACGCTCAATGAGAGTTTAAACCAGAGAGAAATTGAGATTACCCAAAAATGAGTTTGGAGTTCCCCTTTTTTATAAGCATCAGGTAGTAGCTGCCCCGTGGGTCTAGTGGGCCCTACGTTCTTGAGTTTTGTATGCGCCATGTTGGTAGAATGGAGTGTGCATGGAAGCCATGTATGTGGTGGATGTGGGTTCCCGAGCAATCCTCGGGTATACATGTCTTGATCAGAAGTAGACAACTATACCACGTGGGTATTAGGTCATCGTCTGAAAGACTACTGTACCCTCGGTGAAAGACCGTTATGCCTCTGGTGGGTTGATCATGTGTCAGGCTTGGTCTGGTCTTTAGTGGGCTTATGCCTTAGACTGAGCCTAGAGGTTGGTTGGGCCTTACGTGGCCGATCCATGTATATATAAATATAAACACATCTATATTATGTACTTTGTTTGGCAAAGGAACAAATAAAAGTGTTAAAATGACCCTGTTGGAAAACGTGTTAAACTAAAGTTTTAAAAACAATTTCCTTTAGGATTTTATCAAGATCAATCGAACAGTGTAATGTGACACAAAACGAGCAACTGTTGCTTTAAAATGATTGATATGTGACAATCTACATGCACTTGTAACTTCTTTAAAAAAAAAAAACATGCACTTGTAACTTTGCTTTTTCAACACAAACACATGGGAATGAGCCTTTTTACTGGATTAGGATAAATCCTAGGTTCCTATTTGGCCCACTTTGTGATACCCAACTGAAGAGAGAAAGAGAGGGAGAGAGAGAGAGAGAGAGAACCCCTCCATGTGCACCTAGGGCTAGGAAAGACCACACTTTGAGGTATAAAGCTCAACCTAGCTTTAACTTGTGTTTATTTCTCATGTTTTAAGATGTGATCTGTGTGTGTTAATCGCATGATTAGTTGTCTATCTTTTTATAATGGTTTAAAGTTAGATCTTTTAAGTAGGAAAGTTTGATTATTGCATAAAAGGAGTGAACTTTAAAGACTAGTTTCATTTTCAGCATAAAAAACAATGTTTAACAAGGATGATGATGTGATTATGGACAAAAAGTTAGGACCTTTGATATTTTTAAGTTGTGTTTGTGGCATTGCTTGTTTTAAAACATTTGTGTGTAGTGTATGATGCTCTTTAGGAGTGTTGTAACCCCCTGAGAGTTCTTGGGTAAGTGGTGGATTTGGTTCTGGTGGGCTGTAGCAGAAAGAAATCATGATTCTAGGGTAAAACGATTAATCCTCCCGAAGAAGGATTGATTAGTCTACAACGATCAAATGATCCCCATGAACGATTGATCAGTTTGGGAAATAACTGCAATATTAGGGTTTAAGTGCATGATTAGGGTTTCACATGTGGAATTAGGGTTTTGCTTAGTATCTTGACTAATATTAGAGTATGACTTAAACAAACGAGAAGTTGATCTTTTGAAATGTCTAATGTTGGAAACGAGCATTCGAGGTAAGTAATCGCCCATTGAACCGCCAAAATGATTTGTCATCCACCATGACTAATTTTTCTATAACCGTGCATCTTGATACTAATGAATTTTATAAGATTACGTCATGAGCCTAATGCTTGTAAATGATATTTTACAATTGCATTTATGTCTATTACTTATTATGAAATGATTTATGTTCAGCTAAAGATAAATAATTGAGGTGTATCGCACCATGTACTGATGATGATTACGCATGTATAAAGACTTGACCCTATAACCTATAAATATGATAGATTTAGGATGCCTTATATCCATTGGCTATAGTGACCAACGCAGCCATGTATGGATGGTGGTCACAACCTGTGGCATTACTTGTAATGTGTATCACCCGAGATTGGACGCGATTGCACTACTAGTAATGGTAGGCTATTGTTCCTCATTGAGGCACCGGTGTTATACCAGATGTCTCACGAGATGAGCGAACCTCACCATAAGAGGGTTAAGGGTACATATAGGCAATATAGAGGACGATTGTGATCTAAAAATGATTATGACTATTGTATTGCACACTTGCTTTCATGCATTAAAATACTAAGTTCCTTATTCCTGGAATTATGCCTCAATTGCTTCCAAAATGTCTATTTTTCTCTAATGGCGTAATAATAGAGACAACACTCACAAAGGTTTCTCAAACCGAATGCTAATTCTAAGTGCTCAATCTTCTTGATTTTTTCTTATCAAACTAGGCTCACTGCATAAGCTAAGTTCCGTTAATGATTTACTTATTAAATTGTAAACTCATGCAATTACTTCTTCACTTATATAATATCCTGGTATTTTATAGTTTAACAGATTTTCCATAGAATGTCATATTAGAGTTGTTCACAAGGGCTTGGTAAAAATATTATCTTAAAAATTCATTCCTTTTTTTTTTTCTTGGGAAAAAAAATCAATTTGTATTCATCTCCCTCCTATGAGTGGCCGATCACCCTTTTAGGGTGGCTGGTGACGAGAAAGGGCCGCCAGAGACGAAGGTGGACGGTGTGCTTTTCATATTCTAAAAAATATTGTGTTTTGAAAAATGTTTTCAAAAATAAAGACTGCAAATATCTTTTAAGAGAGCCACATTCGAAAAGTGTTTTCAACATTTTGAAAGGTGAAAACATTTTTTTTAAAAAAAAAATTGGAACAAAACATGCTTTTTCCCGTACATTAAAGTACTATAATCACGTGATTAGTTGTGCTTACGAAGTTTATACTAGTTACAAAAAGAAAAGAAGAAAAAAACGATTTATAATTTTAAAATTTTGGATGAAATTGATTTATATAATAAAAAAATAAATAAAAAAGAAATCGTCATGAACACTTGCATCTTAAAGATACCGGTAACTTACAAAAAAAAAAAAAAAAATTTACTGGTAAGGTTTTATTTGTTTGGTTGGAGTTCAATTACTAGTGTCTTATTTGGTTTTTTATTAGATTTATTTAAAATTTAATAATTAATGATTTAATAGAACTTTTCTGGACCGGTAAAATAGGTAAGCAACTTCATTAGCTTATTTTGTCAACTTCATTGACAAAATAAGGATAATTTAGCCCTTATATATATATATATATATATATATATATATATATATATATATATATAAAGAAAATTCAACAAAATTGGTTCTAATAATTAATGATTTAATAGAAGTTTTTTAGAAAAAACACCCCTAACATGTTTCTTACTATATTTGCTGATAAGGATAGAAATCCTTTGAGATTAGTAAAGATTAGATTGCCCTAAACTTAAGAATTTGAAAATGATTTGATGAGATTAAATCAACCTAAATTAATATTCTGATTATATTGGATTCAAATATATTTGGAAGCTCTATAAATAGAGCCATTTGTACTGTAAATTTATCAAGAACAGATGTAGCCAAACACGTGGATGTAGACCATAAGCCGATTAACCTAAAATTAGTGTTTCCTTTCATTCCTTTATCTCTCTTTATTTTATTACTAGTTTCTATACATCCACCGTAAATGTCGCTTTTTATGTTCCTTGACATACGGTTTGAGCCTTTCACTATTTAACCAAAGGACATGCCCTACAATCTCACGCTAAAATCCTATTGAAGAAACAAACCTTAACGAGATGGAAAAAGTTCTTCTCAAATCAATCTTTTTCATTGTCCTCTTGATCACTGTTTCTGGTATTTCTCTCTCTCTATATATATTGTTTTGTAGGTCATTGTTTTAAAAAAATATTTTTTAACGACAACTAAAATCATATTAAAAGTTTACTAATTAGCCCGATGCTACTCACTAGGATAAACGGTCTTGCACCATTCTTTGACTTCAAATCATATTACACTTCCATAAATTTATTTCATTTTATTTTATTTTTAAATTAATATATGATTTCATATTTCAAATATAGTGTTGACTCATGGAAACAATGCTATTAGGTTTAGCATCAAAGGTACAAGCAGAGCAAGGCGATATGTGCAAAGTCGATAAGGAATGTGCTCGATATTGTATTGGTCGCGGCCCGAACTGCCCCTCCCCTTGCATTGGTGGGTATTGTCTTTGTAATTGCTAAAGCTTCAAAGCTTTAGCAAAACCCCTTCTGCCAAAAATGTTAAAATGCTTAATTATGTGTGATTGATATTAATTATTTATTTATGTGGAGTGGTATCCTTTGTCTTAGAATGTTAAAGAGTATTAAAATTCAGTAATAAATCTTTAGTTTGTTTCCAAGATTTTTCAAGGGATTAGAAGGTGCAGGAACCTTCTCCCCTGCCATACTGGAATATATAAACCAAACTTTAACATCATTGAATAAGTGGATGGAGTAAATTAAAAAATAAGAAGAAGAAAGCACAGCTGTACACCTCCCGAGACCAAGAATGTTGACAACCAAACAATACTTGGGTCATTAACAATAAAATAAATAAAACACAAGAGATAAAAAGTAGAGTATGAAAAGATCTCATAATGTGCTATAGAATCACGCAAGAACATTGCCCTTAAAGGTTGATTCGTGCCTCCTGGAGTATATAACTCGGTGCGATCGGATCCTTTGACACACAACCTCTTAGGATTAGACTATAGTATTTACCTTCGTTAAGGACGCACTTCTAATAACGAAGATTAATAGAACAACCCTTTGATTTGTTTAATAAAAATCCACATAGAGAAAAACATCGAATAAAAGACACTAGGAGGACTTCTATTTTATGAGCAAAACTAGATAAATATGTCACAAAAAATTGGATGTAAATATAGAAGCTGTTTTTTCTCTCTCAAGTAAAAACTACAATAAAACTAACAAAAGTAGTCTTTTATATTGCTACTTTGTTAGAAGATGTCAACTTAAATTATGGTAAAACTTGAAGAAATGTAATACCAAACGTATTAAACGGTCAAACCGTTGAAGACTAAAAACCATTAAACTCACCAATGGCCATAAATCTTAGAGTAAATCATTTGGTCAAAAAGAAGAGTTAATGACCAACGGATACAAACGGAAATGTGAAAGTTGATATTTCTTTCCACTAAAACTCATGAAGATGTGATAAATGCAAAAAGATCATAAAAGATATGTATACATTTAAAGCTTATGACCATATGTTGAAGACTTGGTCTTCAACGTATGAAATAGTCATTAATATAATAATTAAAAGCTTGTAAATAAAACTTTAATGATTAAACGGTTAAAACAAAAATAATGGCTTTTGCAAAGTTTTTAATAACAAAACAACTGGAAAAGAAAAAAAAATGTTTGTAACACATATATTACAACAATCCCCCATATGTTACAAACATTAGAATAGAAGGAGATTGAAAGCATGTATCGATGTGGTACTTGAAAGTTTTAA
This sequence comes from Corylus avellana, assembly GCF_965113065.1. NCBI lineage: Eukaryota > Viridiplantae > Streptophyta > Magnoliopsida > Fagales > Betulaceae > Corylus > Corylus avellana. The sequence goes on along the minus strand of NC_142490.1, from coordinate 24,061,702 downwards.
CCACACCTAGGATAAATAAGTAGGAACTTAATGAATCGTGGTAGAATTAAACTCTTTTAACCAAATCCATAAGTTGACCAAACTTACCACACACATAACTTTCTCCAAAACAAATTTAAATCAAATCAAAAAAAAAAAAAAAAAAAAAATTGGGTTGTTCTATAGTGGGTTGGGGCCTTATACAGGCCATGCGCCTCTGGGTTTCATGAGTGCTCTAGAGACTTGCCAAAGTCTCATAGGAAGCGGCACCACCTCCTCACTCACATAAGTGGCGTCCATCAGGAATGTGTGCAGAGAACACCTCATCTCAACAAGTAGGGACTATAGACCCATTAAGAGTTTTAAACTCATCCTCGCTCACTCTGCATCTTTTGTTGTTATACCATAAAATGGCTTTCATGAGCGCTCTAGAGACCTATCAAAGTCTCATAGGAGATAGCACCTCCACACTCATATAGGTGGTATCCATCAAGAGTGTGTGCAGAGAACACCCAATCCCAACAGGTAGGGACTATAGATTCATTAAGAGCTTTAAGCTCATCCTTAATCACTCTACCTCTTGTACTGTCTTACACCATAGGGATGGACTCATCACTAATCTTCTCAACAAAATAGTTAATAAACATAAATTGATAGTACCATACCTCATTTCATTTGTGACTTTGTTTCCCATTAAACCTCATACATGGGATCTCCAATCACAGAGGTTGGGTATCAATCACAGTGTCATGATTTGGGTATCAGTCCTATCCCCCTCGATGCTTCTCTCACTAGCCTTCTTGCTAGTGGCATGGTCAAAGAATCTGCAGAATTCTTTTATGACCTCACAAAGTCCATGGACATATACTGGTCTCAATAAGCTACCTCACAATATTGTGCACTTTTTCATTATAAATTCTTTGCTCTTTGCTCGAGCTATAGCAGCCTGTCAATCACAATGAAAACACAGGTGGAACTGAATTAGCATATAAAAGCAAATTAATTTATCAATAGGCTCATCAGTTATTTATCTTCAGTTACTGCCTTTTCCAAAGTAATAAACTCTGACTCCATAGTAAACCTTGTTATGGAAGTCTACTTTGAGGACATTCAAGAGATAGCTCCTCCAGCCAGAGTAAACACATAAAAGCCATTAGTAGGCTTTGTTCCTCTGAATCAAAAATGCAGTTAGCATCACAATATCCTTTCAATATAGTAGGATAATCACAATATGACAAACCAAAATTAATTGTGCGTGCCCTTTAAGAATCTCAACAATTTAGAGATAGCATCACAATGACTCAATACTTTGATTATGAGTATATCTACTCAATTTACTAACAATATATGTAATACCAAGGCATATTCAGTTTGTCAAAACATTAAGCTTCCAATGATTTGTGCATATTGAAAAACGCTATGCCGACTCCAAAAACTTGTTTATCACAATTTATGCGGAATTAATATTATGAAGCAATAAACAATTCAATCACCCAAAATATATAAAGCAATAAAGAGGCAGACACAGATATTTTGGTTACGAAGAGGAAACCTTTTAGAAACCGATCTAAAAGTAAAACCTCTCCGGGGCAGCCAAACCCAGGAAATCACTATCAAAAGATTATCTAGAGATTACAGACACTAGGAACACTTACAACCCTTTGCAAGACCTTGGCTCTGTAAGATCGACAAGCCTACAACTCGTCTCCTTGCTCACAATCTTCTTCAACGTGATTCTCCTTTACCGGACCCTTCCGATAGACTTCTCAACCGTAGATTTATCAAAGGAATAACTAAAACTCTAAGAGATTCAATTTAACGCTCACCACATATGATCTCTCTTAGCACAGCCTCCGACGAACTCTCTGGGGGTGAAAATTCGTACTTCTCTCTTCTATAATGATGTATATATACCCCCGACAAAACCCTAGACCTAACCCACTTAAAATCACGTTTTTGGGCCTAAAACTTACGGGGTGTCCGGACATGTTAATGGGCTGTCCGGACACGGCTTTGCGGAGCAAAATTTGAGTTTCTGGAAATGAGGTCCGGACCCGGGGAATTGCGGTCTGGACTTGGCCTGTCTAGTCTTGATCAACAGCTCCGATCGATGGGCGTTTGTGGTCCGATTGAGCTGAAATTTTGCAGGGACGTTCATAACACATGAATTTACATTTTGAACGGTGGAGATTGGATTCTGAGCATTCTATATCAGTGTTTGAGCCCGTGAACAGTAGCATCTGCATTTTGGAACTGAATTAAGCCAACACAAGAACTAACACATATTTTTCTTGCAAAAACACTATCACCATGATTCTTAACCAAGTGTATTTTTGAATCATATGGTGTAGACATAGGTGGATAATAAAAGTGCTCAAATCTTTTAAGCTCTTTTCAACATAATATGTATGAGATAAAATAATGCAATCATTATCTCTAATAACTTTAATGTCGAAGATGACATTAAGTCTACCTATGTCTTACATATCAAACTTAGATGTAAGAAATCTTTTAACTTCGTGCACAACATCAATGCTAGTTCAAAAAATAAGCAAGTCGTCAATATCTATAAACAAATAATGACAAATTCATTATTGTAAAACTTGCTATGCATTTACCATTAATCAAATATACATTAGAAAACATCACCTTGTCAAGCTTATTATGCCATTGTTTAGGAGCTTGCTTTTAATCCATATAAGGACTTGACGATTTTGCACACTTTATGTTCTTGATCGGGGATTACTAGTCCCTCGGGAAGCTCCATATAAATTTCTTTATCATTTAGAAAAATAATTTTGCTTTATAAATAGAAGCAATGACAAATAACATTCCAATAGACACAATTTTAGTAGCCGGGAAATAAGTATCAAACAATCAATATTATGCATTTACTTGTAGCTTTTAGCTACCAAGTCTACTATGTACTTATTTATTGTATCATCTAGTTTAAGCTTCTTCTTAAATACCTATATATAACCAATTGATTTGGTCTTAGAAGGTAACTCAACGAGTTCCAATGCATGGTTAGACATAATTTATTCCAATTCATTATTTATAGGTTCTAACCAAAAATGCATCAAATAGAGATTTAATTGCTTCACCATAACATATTGGATCATTATCAACAATATAAGCAATAAAATCCATACCAAGATTCCTTTTCGTTCTAGCTTGGTTACTTCTTCTTAATTCTTACACATCATCAACAATTTTATTAGAAGCAATAGAAAAATCATGAAATAATTTTTTCTTATTTTTCAAAGGAAACATATGCTCAAGGAAAATATCAGTTTTAGATTCAATAATAATATTGCAATCTAAAACATCACTCTTGATAGTAAAGAATCTATAGTATGGACTATTACATACAAAACCAATAAAATCACAATCATATGTTATAAAACCAAGTTTCCTCATTTTCGGCTCAGATAATATAACATTTGTCAAATACCCCAACACTTTGAGGTATTCTAAACAATGCTTATGAGTGTGACCAACAAAATAATGGCTTTCCCTCACTTTGGTGAATAGCCCAAAATTGACAATCATGGCATTCATCATTTATTCCAATATTCTAATTTCGGCTACTCCTTTATATTATAGTTTCTTTTCATTTTCTTGATGTAGCAGAGATTTATATATACAAATATATCATACCAAATATTAATGGAATAAAGCAAATAAACATAAGAAAATAAAAATTTCGTTAATAGCTCACAAGTGCTTTATGAAATGACTTCTATGAGCTCATCTTTCTCCAAGTATGATATGTCATTTCCTCTTCTTTCTTTTCTCTCAATTGACAGTTTTCTGAAGCATTGATTTGTTAAAAACAAATACTAATCACTACTTGTGATTTTTCAACATGCGTGGTTCTTATATATAGGAGTTGCATATCACAAGTTTTATTAAGATATTAAAATAAAATCTTTTTAACTAAAGCCTTAATAAATATGCAAAATATCAAGCTCAACCATATAACAATCAACTATTATTGGCTCATTGTCATAAATATGACATTGGTATCAATCTAATGATATGATAAATTTATCAAATATCAAATGAGCCTCAATATATAAGAACATCAATAATCACATATATTTTATTAGGAATTAGCATTTTAGGTAAACTTGAAAGCTGAATGATATATATGAAGATTTACCAAATACTTTCAAAGTATTTATACTAATATAGCATGTCATTACTAACATAAATGCTAGATGCTATTTCAATTTTGAAATAGAGTAAGCAACAGAGGATCATCACTTTTTAAATGCAATATTCATGTAATTATAAAATTTCAATTCAATCAAGGAGCACCTTCATCACTTGATTTTTCTTTTAATAAATGAAATTGCATATTATGTCTTAAAAAAATAAGACCTATGAATCAGAGTTGAAGAACTCACAGCAGAACCAACAATTTTACTCAAGATCCTCCAAAATAGATTGTCGCCACCACACACCAACTAGGTGTCATGAGAACCGATCGACTCAATACGCGCACCACATTTCTTCATCTTACCATGTGCTTACCTGCAAAAATCTTTAGCAAAGTAATATTCTCTGCATACAATTAGCAATACCTATGTATTTTCTCCATCACAAAATGAGTAACCACTCGCTTTTGTTATTATTAATCTACATGGATGTTCTCCAATAAGCTTAGCACAACACAACATAAAATGCTAAGTTCTAAAATCATAAAAGGCTCAACTCTTTTTGCTGCAAGATTCATAACCCAACAATAAAAAATTATTTGACAAACAAACTAAATTAACACAATTTGAGGACAAGTAATCAGAAACTCTTATAGCCAAAATATTTTCACTTCCAATGCGTACACATGAAATTAAGCTATTCTTTTAATAAACAAATCAATTATCAGATATTTTTCCTCAATAAAATCTTTCCACTCAAGAATTGGTTTCATCTTTCTCATATGCAAATTGCATACAGCAAACTCTTATAGTATTTGACTTCTCATAAGTTTAAATACTATTGAATAAAAATATTTGTGCAACCATCATAGTCAACCTCTAAGATTGTTGGAAATAATTTTGGATGGTGCACAAATTCTCATTGATAAAAAATCATTACAATCTAAAAATCAACAATAAAGAGCAAATCTGCTCTGAGTCGACTAGATCTAAGACGTGGGTAGCCAAATTTCTTAACAAAATTTATTTAAACACGTCGTGAGAAATAACTCCTCACACCTCATTATTCCTCCTTACCTCATAGATCACTCATGAGGGCAAACCTAGAGAGAAGAAACTTCTTATTCAAAACAAAAAAATACAAACAAACAACGAGTAAGCAGCAGCGGCTAGGGAGGAAATGAATGGCACAACACGGTGGATGGTAGATGGACACATAGCAGAGAGGCTGAAGTTGATGATTTGGTCGGAGAACACCTACAAATATATAGAGAAAAAAAAAAAAAAAAGAAAAAAAAAAGGAGAGGGAGTGTAGGAGCAAAGAGTAAAAGGGGAAAGGGAGAGGATCTCCTCCCTCCTCCTCTCAGATCTGTTTTTTGAGGAGAATGATTTAGTGTTGACTGCCTTAAAAAAAAAAAACTTAAAGTTTCATTCTAAGATCTTCGAGCTCTCTTATGTCAAAATTCTGATATAAAATAATAATAATAATAATAATAATAATAATAATAATAATAAAATTTGAACTTTATTATGTGATGATAGGTCTGGTTCAGTAAATATAATTCAAAAATTCAATTACTGTGTTTGGAGTTCATAAAGGAAAGGGTATTCTCCCTCTCTCTCATTTGTGTATTTCAAGAAAGAAGATAAAAATGAAATTTTCACATCCTTTAAGCAGGAAGGAAGCTTTCTACTCAGGAGGGACTAAAAAAAAAAAAAAAACCGTTTAAACAAGGGAATTGTGTATATCAGAAAGAAAAATATTAGGAGTCAATAAGTTTTCGGATTAGGCTTAGACTACCGCACCCTGCGGTAGCCCAAAATGTGGTTATTTTGGGCATTAAACGACCAGGTTTTGGGCTACATAAGTGACATAAAATAATAATAATAATAATAATAAAAGTAATAATATAAAATTCATTAAATATTAAACTATTCAATAATTAAAAAATAACATAAAAAGAAAAAGAAAAGGCAAAGGGTGGCTCCAGCCACCCCTTTGCCAAAATGGGGTGGCCGCCACCCCATTTTGGTCAATGGGGTGGCTGGACGAATTGGGGGTGGTTCCAAGGGGGTGGTCCAGCCACCCCCAAAATGCAAAAAGAAAAAAGAAAAAAAAAGGGCCATTGATGATCGCCTCTTGAGCTCGTCGGATCCTTGCCAGAAAACATAGAACCAGTCCTCCAAAATCTCCTCCAGTATGTCTCTTCAAATTTCCTTCACAAATCCACACACTCCAAAAACCTAAAATCTTCAAAGCTCAAAAACCCCAATCTAAATTGCTAAAACCTCCCCATCCCATTGGTTTTGCAGTGACCCAAACCACAGCCACTAAATCAAACTCTTTACTAATATAACCCATCAAAAATTGTTGCTTTCTTTGATATAACTATGTGGGTCTCTACAAAACCTTCAATTTCTGACATTTCTTTTCTTTCTATTCATTCATACCCAAAAACCCATTTCTCAGTTTGCCCCATATCTCACTCCCACATAGTCATTCTCAATCTTCGCAAAAGACCCAAGTTTAATGTGGTATCCGTGAACTATGAGAGTGGATTTATACAGTAAAAAATACCCAAAAAATACGGAAGCCATGAAGCCTGTCGCGGATGCAAGGATCCGACGAGCTCAAGAGGCAGTCATCAATGGCCATTTTTTTTTTCTTTTTTCTTTTGGCATTTTGGCATCATCAATCCACTAATTCATCTCTAAGCTAGTGTTAAAGCCAACAAAAACCATCTAAAGGCTTAAACCCTACAAGTTATGCTACGAAAACAAACCAAATAGTAAAACAACAGCTAATAACATGAGTTGGGCTAGGAAAGTTACCTCCTTTAAACCACAAAAGCCCAAGAAGACTCCTCCTCCTCCAAGACACTCTCTCACACTCACTCTAGAGGAAAACTGACTGGAAAACACATAATTTTTTACAGAGAAGCCAACTAGGTTTTTGGTAATAAGGATCATGAGGCAGATGCAGACACTTGACATAACAATATTGATTTAGTCTTTTTGAGGACGTATTGCAGAATTTTGTAGGCTGCTCATAGTAATTAGTACTTTTGGGTGATGTTCCAAACTTAGTGTTTTGAGATGTACTTGTGTATTAAGGTTTAGCATAGATATTCTTTTTAGCAATGATAAGTATAATGTAGTGGTTTTAGTTAATATGTGACTCTTAGTAAATGCTATGATTATATTAATAAAAGAAAAGTCATATACTTATGCTGCTTAGTGTGGCGTCCCACATCGCCTGGGTATGGAAATGGAGATGTGCTTAGATATATACTTACACCCTTTATATCAACAACGTGTTTTAAAGTCATGATGGTCATGATCCCATCAGAACTTTACAGTTAAGCGAGTTTATGCGAAAGTAGTATGAGGATGGATGACCTCCTAGGAAGTTTGATTCGAGGGAGCCAAAAGCGAACAAACAATTGTGTATCAATGGGGTGGGTATTACACTTAGCAATCTCTTTTTGATGAGTAGAGGATATATTGGAACTTATTTACTTGGTAAATGAGTTTAGGGAGACAATCGAGTTATTTACCAATGAAGTAATTTCAAGAGCGTTACAAGGGAGCAACCACCCACTGCTGGAGGATGGTCATTCCAGCTACCCCCAGCGGCGGAAGGTTGTCCTACATTTTCCATCTTCAATTTCTCATAATACGTTAGGACATGCATTTTACTCCCATTTGGTGTTATATATCCAATTTCATTCCCCATGCAATAATTCGAATCTAATGGTACTCCATTTTGTGTCAAAAGGTACAACTAAAGCTCTTCCTCAATGTCCAGTTTTATGGTAAGAAAGTTCATAGGTAAATAGATGAAACTCATAATTATAAAGCTCTATTCACCCAGAAATGGATATCCTGTCCTACTTATGCACTCTATGAATACATTATTAAGGCAAATTTATTGTTGGATGCATCCAATTTATTCAAAATTGATAATATTACTCAACTTTGAAGTTTTATGGAAGATGGAAACCTTGATGAATTTTCTTAACTTCCAAAAAACAATGTTCATATTACATTGCTGATCAGAAGTCAGGGTGGGGGAATGATAGCCTTTACTCAACGTCAGAGAAGAACGGCAGCATACAATCGACTCCACAACTAAATAGAATTGATAATCCATATAGGTTTTTTGCCGTTTATGGAATGTTGCCATCTTTAACCGCCTTCATCAGTGGTATCAGTTCGTTTGATAGGCCAAGTCATTTATTTGTCCCATTTCCGACTATTTTTAGAAAAGCTCTTTCACGTTTGTTTTTTATTTATAATTCCCCCCCCCTACATTAAATAGGAAAAAAAAATCTTAAAATGCAGTAAATTAAAATTCATAAACATATGATTTAGAAACAAAGTTTAAACGCATTGGGGCTAATAAGTATGTTTATGAAGTAAATTAAGAATCATAAACATATTATTTTGCTTGATCAGTTTACTCAACCAAATCACAACACACACCAGAAGTATGTGAAGCAACTCAGTGGCAAACTTTAATCCATCAAGCCCTTCAAGAAAGGTAAAATAGTACAGACACAGAGAGAGAGAGAGAGCCTTGCTTCAGTTACAAGAAACACATTACACTTTATTCCATCCATCTCTATATCATACTTGGTTAAGATCGATGAAGGGAAAACTAAAAGAAAACAAACAGAAGGGGGGAGATGAAATCTTTGTCTCTAACTTGGAGATAAAAAAAGTGGAATTACAAATGATAAGTTATGAAGGAAATGGTACAAAATAATAATATGAGTTTTTCTTGTTCTTTCCATGCCTTTCCTTCAACTTCTTGACCTTCCCATTACCAGTATTCTGATTGCTAACAGATTCAGCTTGAGCACTGCACATCTGAGACTTCAACTTAAACCCAAATTCTTCGACACGCTTCCCCAGGCGCTCGAACCCTTTACACGACCCAACTTCTCAATCTCCTGCCTCATGTTTGTACATTCCTTCTCCAGCTCAGATACTTGCAACCTCATGTGATCCATTCCGACCTTCAAAACCTGATTCTCCATCACGGCGGTGGCCCAGCCTCCTCCTCCTCCATTAGATGTAGCAATCCCACTTCTTAACTGTCTTGATCCATCAAGATTATCTGAAAGCAGAAAGCAGCCAGCAATGGATGTCCTGAGCTGAAGCTGCTCAAAGAAGAGAACTTGAACAACTATTCTAAGAGGAAGCCTCTCATTCTGTGCAGCATGGGTGCATGCTTCTAAGGAAAGCTTCTTGCAGTCCATCAGCCTGCAGAGTTGTTCTCTTTCCGACTCTGCCAACCATGGGTGTGACTGCAGGTTTGATAACCAAAGGGAAACCAAATAAGCCCAAATTTAAAAAGTGTTTCCAATCTAGTATGTTGTCTTCTTTTTTTATCATTATTTTTTTGTCCCTTAATTTTTCTAAGGGCCCTATAATATGATTTCAGACCCTGGTAAATCTAGTGCCAACAGCCCTGTCTGGTTCAAATTTCCAGACTGAAACCAAGACGAAGTGAAGCCGACCTCGGTTTGGTGGCATTAGTTTTGAGAACTTTTCACTGATCAATATACCCATGACGATATAAATTTGTGCTACATCATTGGACTTCAAATGTCTAAATCGACCTATACAACTATTTGCAAAGACACCCTCAAATTTTCATTTCGTGGCACTGTACCTCCTCAAATTTTCAGTTCGTTGCGCACATTTAACGCATCCCTTAGATCATAGAGGAGCCCGTTTGCAATGAAATGATAATTTGTGAAGATCACATGTCACAAATAGTTGTGTGGTGGTGTCTTTGTTAAACGCGCGCATGTCAGCTTAATTTCTCCCCCTAAAAAAGTAAAAAAAAAAAAAAAAAAACAATGGCCAAATAAAAAAAAAAAAGGTTTAAAAAAGAATTAAATAAAACAATATCCGGGCAACACATGGTATCATAGGTTGGCGGAACAATAGGTCCTAATTAGGTTCTATTTCTAAATTGAAAAAAATAAATAAAATTGCAATCACAAAACCTATTCATCTTTATAAAATGCCTCCTATTGTAGTATAGCTGCTAAAACTATAGGAAACAAATTGTGCACATGAAATCATTAACACTACAAGAAATTTACTCATCAGGGGCGACTTATTAGGGGTGACAATAAAGTTGCCCCTAATACTAAACTATTAGGGGTGACTTTTGAAAGCCGCCCATAATAGTTAAGTATTAACATCCACATCAAAGTGGACGCTAATAGCACTACAAAAAAAAAAGGCCAATTTATGACGTGGCAAACAGTAGCAATATTTTGCCACGTCAATAAAATGCTGACGTGCCAAAAGTGGCACGTCAACATTTATTGACGTGTTGAAAACAACACGTCAGTATTTACTGACGTGTCAATATTTGACACGTCAGTAAATTTGAATTCAATTTAAATTAAAAACATTTTATTTAAATAACTAATTAATTTTATATTTACCGACGTGTCAGAGTTTGACACGTCAGTAAATATAAAATTAATTAGTTATTTAAATAAAATGTTTTTAATTTAAATTGAATTCAAATTTACTGTCAGAGTTTGACACGTTAGTAAATATTGACTTGTTATATTGACACGTTAGGAATTTATAGACGTGGCAATTTAACACGTCAATAGTTTCTGACGTGTCAAACTCTGACACGTCAGTAATTATTGACATGTCAAATTGACACGTCAACAATTATTGACGTGTCAAAGTTTTACACGTCAGGAACTATAATATATATATATATATATATTATAGTTATAAATAATATATAATATATATGATCCCAACATTACCAGGTTTAATATTGTACAATATATATGATCCGTCCCAATTAACATTCAATAAAATTAATTTGTACAAAACAAACACTTTACTTCCCCTTTATAACACCGTACCCCATTTCAACATTCAAAAATATAAGAGAATTAATTTCTGACTGTTAGCCATGCATAACAAAAAAACGCGCATGCTTTAATTTGGATAGCATATATATATATAGCAAAACCATGCAAAAGGATATATAACATTAATTTAACGTGCATGGTTCAAATTAACCTACTAAAAGAGTTGTATGACCCATGCATGTCATCACCTACTAATGCCAAAGTTTAACGACATTTAAGCTAGATTTATTGCATTTAGGGTCCTCATAATGAACCTAGCTCGGTAGATGTAATAGAACAACCTTATAAAATAACCTAGCTATAATTAATTTGTTTAGGGTCTCCGCCAAACAAAATGCTTAAATTTGGATCGAGTCTTTTTTTTTTTATTGCTTTTTGTAGATTAATTATAATAGATAAGTGTTATAAATACACCCTTTGGTACGGATGAATGTAGATACGCATGAATATGTATATATATTTGGACATAAACAATTTAAACCTATATGAGAATATATAGGTTTATATTTTTTATGTTGTTCCTAATTCAAATATTTAGGTTTATGTTTATATATATGCATGTGCTTGAAATTAGGTATACATTTTTTAAGTCTTATATATTTATTTCTAATTTCTGTACGTAGAGAAAAATGGACAAGAGTTGGATGACAAAGTCTAGGGGTACGAGGGAATACAGAGACGGGTGTAGATTGTTTGTACAGTTTGCAGTTAGTAACTGTAGAACCCCTGATGGATTCATCTATTGCCCTTATAAGGTTTGTCGAAATAACTGGCGCCACCCGCCAGGTTTCGTATTCGACCACTTGACAGGGGGAAAAGAAATGATGTCAGAATACATACTTTGGTACTATCACGGTGAGAAGCATGTACAGGGTCCTGATACCGGGTCTAATTCCAATCGCCCGGCCTCAGATGCGGGTGCAAACGCAAATCAGGGTGGAGACATGCACGAAATGTTACGTGATTTATTCGGCATGCATGAAGTAGTCAGGGAAGACAATTGTGAGCCTCAGGTCATGGTGCAAGGGGGTGAAGAAATTGTTAACGAAGAAGCCGTTGAAGGTGACGCACTAAAGCATTACGACCTTCTTAAAAAGGCGGAGAAACCACTTCATACTGGGACAAAACATAGCAAACTAAGTGCGACTGTTCACCTGTACAACTTGAAGTGCGTTGGTGGACTTAGTAACTCGATTTTCTCGGCTTTCCTAGAGTTCATCAATCAGTTGCTGCCCGAGAATAATGAAACTCTGCCAGTTAATACATATGAGGTGAACAAGTTTTTATGAGACATGGGACTTGGATATGAGAAGATTCTGGCGTGCCGTAATATGCTATTTTGGAAGGGCAATAAAGAGTTGGATTCATGTACCGTATGTGGAAAATCTAAATGGATGGATGCAAACAACTTAGATGAGGATGATCAACCCATATCGTCGGGCAAGAAACGTCCGGTGAAGGTGTTGCGGTGGTTTCCACTCATACCACGACTACAGAGGTTGTTTATGTCAGAACATACTGTACGCTTTATGAAGTGGCATGCAGAAGGCCGCACTAAGGATGGCGTATTGAGGCATCCAGCCAACGGCGAAGCATGGAAGTCATTCGACAATTTGCATCTCGAGTTTTCAGCGGACAGCAGGAATGTAAGGCTCGGATTAACCTCAGATGGATTGAATCCATTTGGAAGCATGAGCACATCTCACAGCACTTGGCCTGTCATGCTTGTGCCCTACAACTTGCCTCCTTGGATGTGCATGAGACAGACATCTTTCATACTATCATTGATTATCCCGGGCCCAAGTTCACCTGGAATGGATATAGATGTCTACCTTCAACCCTTAATTGAGGAGTTACAAGAACTATGGAATGTAGGCGTACGCATATATGACGTCTCAAAGAAAAATAATTTTGTTATGCGAGCGTAGTTGATGTGGACAATTAATGACTTCCCAACATACGCAAATTTATCTGGATGGTCTACCAAGGATGAGAAAGCAAGTCCTTGCTGTATGGACTCGACAAGGTCGAAATGGTTAAAACATGACCATAAATGGTGTTATATGGGGCACAGGCGATACTTGCCCATGGATCATTCGTGGAGGCGGAACAAAAGAACATTTGTCACCAACGTCGAACTAGAATGTGCCCCTGATGTGCCAAGTGGAGATGAAATCATGAGCCAATTAGAAGGGATGGTGTTTGGGGATGAGAACGCTGGTCAGGCAAGGCAGGCTAAGAAAGAAAAAGGAAAGAAGCAGAAGACGAATACTTCTAATGTAGTGTGGAAGAAGAAAAGTATTTTCTTTAGGTTGCCGTATTGGAAAGATAATTTATTGCGGCACAATCTTGATGTTATGCACATAGAGAAAAACCTGATGGACAACATATTTGGTACAATACTGGACATTCCAGGAAAAACGAAGGACAACCTCGCTGTCCGCTTAGATTTGCAAGAAATGGGTTTGAGACGTACACTTCATTCATTTTCTAACTCGCAGGATGGTAAGACCTATATGCAACAAGCTACCCACACGATGTCCAAGGATGATAAAACGCATTTTTTGAAAGTGCTACGAAATGTAAGGGTGCCCGATGGATATGCCTCGAGCATTTGTATATGACTTAAGGACCGTACTATATCGGGGTTAAAGAGTCATTGCAGTCACGTACTGATGCAGCAGCTTCTACCTATTGCATTGCATGGATCACTTCCAAGCAACGTGGTTAGACCTCTTGTTGAGATGTCCACATTTTTCAGGGGCCTATATTCAATAACATTGACACAAGAGGATATTGACCAACTACAGGGTGACGTCTGTATCACGTTGTGCAAGATGGAACAGGTTTTTCCCCCCAGCTTTTTTATTACCATGGTTCATGTGGTCGTGCATCTTATCCGTGAATGCCGACTCGGTGGACCAGTACACTATAGATGGATGTATCCGGCAGAGAGGTAAAATTTGTTTACGGATATTCTTGCATATTTTAGTTTCACTCCAATACATGACAAGTACTAACTAAACTGATTGATTGTATTGGTGCATATTTAGGAGCCTTGGAGTATTCAAATCTAATGTGCAAGTGGAGGGCTGCATTGCGGAGGGCTACATAGCAACTGAGTTGGAGACGTTTTGTTCGAGATATTTAGAGAACACACCAACCTTTCACAATAGGATACAAAGAAATTCGGATGGTTCAAAGGGACAAGGAACACGAGTTTAACTCGACCGAATCACAATGACACAGATTCACCGGTATATTATGTTCAACTTGGACGAGTTCCTTCAATTGCGGACATAAGTCGAGATCCTTCGCTGGCACATTGTATGATCAATGAACTTGTAATAATGCTCGTATTGAATTATAATTAATATAATTTCGAATTGTAGGATGCACATGGATACGTTTAGGCGATCATGCAATAGGGGACGAACAATAGAGGATCAATTGGAAACCCAACATTATGAGTTGTTCTGCGAGTGGTACCGTGACTACGTAAGAATGATATGATGTTTAACAAAAGCAATTGTTAGAGTATATTTGCATGCTGTTTTTGAAATCAACTAAATTAACTAACCGTGCGTTTCCATTGTACGTAATATATTCACAGGTCGATTGATTGGACGATCGATCCAGCAAGGAACTTGGTGAGAAATTGGTAATGCATTGTAGAGGGCCGAGGGAGGCAGCAGTGAGATACAATAGATATGTGGTTAACGGCAAGCTATTTTGCACTATTGCATCTGATGCCAGAAAGAGGACTCAGAACAGCGGGGTGTGTGTGCCGACTCTTGATGGTGAAATGTACTACGGGAAGTTAATGAAAGTACTTGAGATTGAGTACTACGATATGACTAAGTAAGTTATGTTCAGGTGTGATTGGGCAGACAACACGAGGGACAAGGGGTACAAGGTGGATGAGTATGGCATAATACTTGTCAACTTCAAAAATCTTGTTCACACGGGAGAGATGGTTACTGATGAGCCGTATGTGCTAACTTCACAAGTTGGCCAAGTATTTTACGTACAAGATGATAGGTGCCCAGATTGGCCTTGCGTAGTAGGGACCAAACCTAGAAACATATACGACGTTGGTCAGGGTGAAGGGCATCAAGATTCACGTGTCAATTACCACGAGTGTGAGCCGCTCCTATTGACCAGAAATGTGGATCACGATCTGTAGGATCATTTCGAATACGTCAGACACGACTTAGATCCTACCGAAGCGTATGTGATTGAATAAAAGTTGAATATATATATATAATGTTTTATATTTATGTTTTGATTGGAAGTTGTTCACTACATGCACATTACATCAATACACTTAATTAAGCTGTGCATTGAGTAAAATCTGATATATATCTTATTTTTAATATGTAAGTCATGCATACGTAAGGTAGTAAATATTTGATATATTGTATACGAAATTAATTGGGGGGAAAAATATAAAAAAGCCCCACAAACTACCAGCCGTTTTCGATTTAGCCCCCTAATGTTCCAAAAGTGATAAAGTAGCCCCCCAAACTACCAAATTATTGCATTTTGGCCACTCCGTTAGTCAAAACCGTCAATTTGGACGAAAACTGCAAAACGACGTCGTTTGTTACGGGTAAGTTACTACAATGCCCTTTTGAGAAAAATATAAAAAAGCCCCCCAAACTACCAGCCGTTTTCATTTTAGCCCCCCTAATGTTCAGAAAGTGATAAAGTAGCCCCCTAACTACCAAACAGTTGCAATTTGGCTACTCCGTTAGTCATTACTGTCAAATATGATGGAAAATTCAAAACTACGTCGTTTTGACAATGGTAAGTTACTAAAATGCCCTTTTAGAAAAAAAAATCATATTAAAACAAGCACGCTAAATGGCGTCGTTTTGCTTGAAATTAGGGTTTCCTTACACTTACCAAAACGGCGCCGTTTTGATAAGTGTTAGGAATAAAAAGAAAAAACCTTAGACACCACGCAGAAAAAACCCCCAACCCCAGTTTATCTCTCTCCCCCAAACCGCCGACCACCACATCGTTCTATCTCCGGCAACCTTCTCCCTCAAGTGAAAAAAACGCAACGCCCCTCTCTCTCTTTCTCTCAAAACGACTGCCCCTGCCACCACCATCCATCACCGCCGGCCACACCATCCACTAGCTACGAAGCGCCACCGAAAAATTCTTACCCATTGTAGAAATCAAACAAAAAAATCACGTTCGTAGATAAACAACACCGATCTGATAGCTATACCATGAAATACAATAAAAAGATTGAGTTATGGGTAAGATTTACAGGCTGTCGGAGATAGACGACGTGGTGGCCGGCGGTTTTGGGGAGAAAGATAAACTGGGGTTGGGGGTTTTTTCGTGGGTCACCTGCGTGGGGTCTAGGGTTTTTTCTTTTAATTCCTAACACTTACCAAAGTGGCATCATTTTGGTAAGTGTAAGGAAACCCTAATTTCAAGCAAAATGGCGCCGTTTTGCTTGCTTGTTTTAATATGATATTTTTTTTTCCAAAAATGGCATTTTGGTAACTTACCATTGCCAAAACGATGTAGTTTTAAATTTTTCATCATATTTGACGGTAATGAATAACGGAGTGGCCAAATTGCAATTGTTTGGTAGTTTGGGGTCTACTTTATCACTTTCTGAATATTAGGGGGCTAAAATGAAAACGGCTGGTAGTTTGGGGGGCTTTTTTATATTTTTCCCAAAAGGGCATTGTAGTAACTTACCTGTAACAAACGACGTCGTTTTGCAGTTTCCGTCCAAACTAACGGTTTTGACTAACGGAGTGGCCAAAATGCAATAGTTTGGTAGTTTAGGGGGCTACTTTATCACTTTTGGAACATTAGGGGGCTAAATCGAAAACGGCTGGTAGTTTGGGGGGCTTTTTTATATTTTTCCCTTAATTGGGTTTGTGGTGTTTTTCACAGGGTACCATGAATAATAGGGGGAAGACGAGCACACAGGGGCTCGTCCTTAGTGCGGCAATCTATGTCGCATGCGTCTTCGTCAGGCCACCTTGATGACAGTGAGCAACAAGACGTTGCTAAGCTTTTGGGGATGCAGACAAGATATCAACCAGTACTTCCAGATGTTATGGAAGAGGAGATCCCTGTCCATGCTACATATGATCGGGCAGGCATGGCCCTGATGGGGTATCGGCCTGACTCGTATCCGTATAGCGAGTTAGGACAAGGTCCTCAGGGCGATGTCGAGCGGCTATATAGCCAGCATAGCGCAGGTACGGCCGAAAGTTTTTTTAAAGATTGAAAGTATTGAAAGTTTCTAATGAATTTGGTACGCTATCAATTATATTTAACTACAATTACAACTTCATACAATTCTAAACATTCTTAAAAAATACAAAGCAGGTCCCGAGGACAGTGAGACACAGGCCCAGGAAGACATGCTTGGTGGGACATGAGCCACGGATGACTCATAGCCCACCGACCCTACTCCCGATGACCATTTAGGCCATCGCCAAGTCTGGATCATAAGTAAGTGTATATGCTCGAATGTTATGTATATATGTCTTAATTTACTTGTTAGTTACTATTTAATTCAAAATAACTTACATTGATAATTTTTAATTTGTTCGGCACTGATTCGAATGGAAACACCATTATTGAGGTGTTTACCATTCTTGACTCGCACAGGCGGCCGGGAGTCCCCGCCGGCAAATGGGAATTATGTCCGAATACCGGACGATTGGACGAAGGTACCGTAGCGTACCAAGGAGGATATTTGGGACGCCTTGATGGTATGTATTGCATATTATGTCAAACACTCTTAATGTATATATGTATATATACGCTCTAAGTTGCACATATATATGTGTGTTTATATATATATATATATATATATATATATATATATATATATATATATATATATATATATATATATATATTTAAGGTTTTTTTAATTTATCAATTTTGAACTTGTGCAGGCATATTTTTTCGTCCCACCCGAGTGCAACTTGAATGCCGTCAAGAATGACGCATTTCAGGATATGGGCAAAAAGTTGCGGACTTGGAGGCACGAGCTTAAAAAAATTTGTGCCATTACAGAGGAAGATACTCTAGCTACTATGCGGGCAAGAGTGGATGGAGAGACGCTCGTCGCGTACAATGCCGTCGACTTGGAGATCTTATTGGAGAGATGGTTTACCCAGGAGAATAGGGTAGGTCATGAGTTAAAATCTTTGTTTTGTGTAGTGTCATTAATTGTAATTGTGTTAGCATTAACATATTAAAGTGTTAACTGTGTAGGATTATACGGCGAAAATGAAGAGAATGCGAGCATTAAATGATACGCCACATTGCACCGGATCGAAGAGCTATGCCAGGGTGACACATGAGGAGGTAAGTGTGTAATTTACCCTATACTTATAGATGTAAACATGTTATCATTTGAAATATTTAAAAATATCTGTATGTCCTATTTTATCGGCAAGCCATACGTTCGGGCAGTCATCCTACTCGTGCACAAAATTATATCACCACACACACGAAGGAGGATGGTACATATCCGAACGATATAGTGAAGGAGAGATGTGTATGCTACTCACCTTTCATATGTTGTTTTGCTTATATATTTGATAAATTATTTGCGATTAACAGTTGTATGACCCACTGACTCAATAATTAATGTGACATACAGGAAAGGATGAAGGAGCTTATACCCACAGACCCTGCAACATCGTCTAGCATCACAGAGGGAACGGTCAAGTGGGCGCCAAACGACGCATTCCCACAGGCACTTGGAAATAAGCCTGAGTATGCCGGTAGGGTTCGGATGGTTGGACCAAATATTCTGTCTGTGCGGGGGAACATACACTTATATTATACACCGTCACAGGCATGGTCAGAAAACGCTAGGCACTCCAGGATATCACAAGAAACACTTGAGCTGCTTGAGGCTGAGAGGGCAAAGCATAAGGAACAGATAGATGCCTTGTTGGCCGAGAACAATGCGCGGGTAGCTCAGCAAGTGGCGGAGCAGATGGCTGAAAACAATGCACGGATAGCTCAACAGGAGGCTGAACGTCAGGCAGTGTTTGACGCCCGTTTATGCCAGCTCGAGGAAATGATGCGGTTTAACACCGCACCAGATAGAGCATCCCCACCCTTTGCGATGGTGCAATCGTCGGTCGACAGTAGATCAGGTAATTACATTTTTAATGGTCAATTTAGGAAACAGAACTGTCCATATATATATATATATGTGTGTGTGTGTGTGTGTGTGTGTGAACTTCTAAATTTAGAGTTTGGATATGTTGTAGTCATTCTCATCAATTAATGATGTTGTAAATCCTATTGAATTTGGTTTATATATCATGGTTGGTTTGGTGGTGGATGTGGGTTAGAGCTTTGCATTTGAAGTGTTTATTGGTATTATTAGATGGACCACTATGGTCCTTGTAGAATATTAAGAATCTGGTGTATGTGATTGTGTCAGAGTATGAAACGATCAAATCTACACTAGATGAATATCATAATTTTAAGTAGTTAATATAACATGATTTGAATATATATATATATATATATATATAAACTCCTATGTGTTAATCTCCTCAACAAATTAAAATATTGCGGGAAGATTATCAAAATGCTACATGCATATAATATATATATGTATTGGTCAATCTTAATTTTTTTTTCTTTTTTATATTAATTTTCTGCTAACTTCAACGTTTACCTTTTTGTTATATCATTTACTGTGGAAGAATCAACAACTGAGTTGGGTGAATATTTGGGCATTTTTCTTTCACTTCACATCGTGACGTTGCTCAATGATTGTTTGTATTATCATTTGCAGCTAATGAATTTTAATTGTTTGGTGATTGTTTTATCGGTGAATATTGTTTGGTGATTGTTTGTTTTATCATTTGCAGATAATGGACATCGTGGAGAGGATGGATTCGATGTCAATGATCAACATTGAACGCCTAGTTGCCTATTCACAAACTTATATATAAGTTACTTCGTTGATGTAATTGTATTTGTGATAGTTTTATTGATGATAACATAGATAATTAAATTGGTGTATATTATGTTATTTGTGGTTGGCCTTTCACACTTGGTATATATATATATATATATATGCCATTTTGTGTGTCTTGAAGTTAGTTTTGGTGGATAGTTTGTGATTGATGTTAATGGATATGACTTTTGTTATTTGATGGAAAAATTGTAGGATATGACTTGTGATTGATGGAAAAATTGTATATTGCATGGATCAATGGATAAATTGTATATCAGGTTAATTGTAATCCAAAATTCGGGTATAGTCCTGAAAAAATTCAAAAAATATATAGGGGGGAGGAAAAAAAAAATTGTCAAAAATAACCAAAATTTCTGAAGTGTCAACATAGACACGTCAAAAAATTTTCTGACGTGTTAGCCTAGACATGTCAGAAAAACATCAAAATATTTCTGACATGTCAGAAAATGGCACGTCAGAAATTTTTTTTGACGTGTTAAATCCAACATGTTAGAAACTTCTAACGTGTTGGATTAACACGTCACGAATTTCTGACGTGTCAAAAATTGACACGTACACCCACATTTGCAACGCCTGAAACACGTCAAAACGACGCATCAGGAGGGGTTTTTGACGTGTCAGGCCACCTGACATGTCAGAAATCGTGAGTCAAAAAATAATTAGTTTTTTGTAGTGTAGCCGATCGAAAAGATAAATATTAGCGTCCACTTTACAGTGGACGCTAATAACTTGACCCTAATATACACACGGGAATTATTCAAGAGGCGGGAAAAATATAAGCGGCCGAAAAACAATTTTTAGCGTCGACAATTGGACCAATAAGTGGACGCTAAAAGCTAGCAAAAAATAAAAAATAAATCAAATAAAAGATCAATAGCGTCCACTAAAGATTAGGTAGAAAAAAAAAATTGATGCCCAATAGCGTCTACTTTAATTATTAGCGTCCACTCTTAAAGTGGACACTAAAGATTAGGTAGAAAAATAAAATAAAATAAAATTGATGCCCAATAGCGTTCACTTTCAAAGTGGATGCTAATACTTAAGTATTAGGGTCCACTTTAGTGGACGCTAAAGATTAGGTACCAAAATAAAAAATAAATAAAAAAAATAAAATTGATGACCAATAGTGTCCACTAAAAGTGGATGCTGAAGACCAATTATTAGCGTTCACTTTCAAAGTGGACGCTAATACTTAAGTATTAGGGTCCACTTTAGTGGACGCTAAAGATTAGGTACAAAAATAAAAAATAAAATAAAATAATAAAATTGATGCCCAATAGCGTCTACTAAAAAGGGACGCTGAAGACCCATTATTAGCGTCCACTTTCAAAGTGGACGCTAAAGATTAGGTAGAAAAGTTAAAAAAAAAAAAAAAAAAAAAAAAAAAAAAATTGATGCCCAATAGTGTCCACTAAAAGTGGACGCTGAAAACCTATTATTAGCGTCCACTTAAGTATTAACATCACTTTAGTGGACGCTTAAGATGAGGTACAAAAATTAAAAACAATGGAGTTTGGCTTGCCTTCAGAAAAAATTGCTGGAATTCTCGTGTAAAAGTATATAATTAAACAGTATATTGTTTGTATAAATTAAGTGGTTTTTGCGTGGTTAGATTCGCTATGTTTGGTTAAAAAACAATGATTAAGCTCCAAAATAAATAATTTTTTTTTATTAATTTAAACTTTCAAAATAATTAATAATTTATTATTATGGTATCAGATAACTTTTCTTAAACAACAATTTGTTTGTAATGGAGGTACTATTTATCTCGACAAAAATGAAACTTAGAGTAGTCTTCGTATATAATAATTTAGTTTGAAATTGGAAAACTGGGGACTTCAAATATTTCCCCATCATTGACAGCATTACAATGTTGATTAATATTGACGTTAACTACCTTTAATTACAAGATATTTTTTGTATTTGAGCAAATCTCCTTTATTTTGATCATCTTTTTTTGGTTATTGACTTTCGCGCATATAGATATATATATGATGGAGGAAATTAAATATGGCGAAAAAGTTGAAAGTGTTAACGTGCATTTTCATTCACGCTACACCGAAGTCTTTGGATTAATAACTATTCCCAATAATCTTCTTTTATGGATTTTCTTGAACAAGGTGACCGGTTAAATCAGGATTCATTGTATAGTACTCTAAATCAAATTTTACACATTCTCTTGTGTATATATCACTACATTATTTAAAATTTTCAAATAAAGTGACACAATATGCACCGTTAAATATAACAAAATAAAATTTTAACCGTAAAATAAAAGCTCTCCCTTTTACTTATTCCATATATACAGTTGTTTCAATATATATATATATGTATGTATTTTTTTTTTTTTTTAAAAAAAGGAAAAATTCTAATTTGAAAAGTTAACTTAAAACATAAATAAAAAGATTAACTTAAAACATACTAAACAAAATAAAAAGGCTAAACTATGGGGTGCCTCCCATGAGCACTAAGTTTAACGTCTTCAGCCAGATGGTGGTCCCTGCTCACTGTTGTCCAAAAGAAGATGCTCCTGCAGATGGTGGTGGCAACCGGCTGAGAATGGACTGCATCAATTCTTCTAAGGCGTCTAGGCATTTGTCCATCAATTCTTTTTTTTCCTGAGCCTCCTTTCTTTGGCCAGCAACTCTCTTCGAAGGCCCGCTATTTCTTCACTAACTGAGCAGTTTTGTGCTTCATAAAAAATTGCCGGGGCCTCCTCCTCAGCCGCCTCTGGCCCAACTACAGGTTCATCTTCGACCATCGACTCGGCCTCATTCTCTTCTGCACCAGCTGTTGGTGCTGGAGGTACCCGAGGCATGTGGGAGCAGCTCTTGTTCCATTGGCGAATGCCAAATATGGGAGTAGTAGTGACTGGCTCATCAACTGCGGTACCCTTGATGCCTTTCTTCTGGAGGATGTAGGAGATTAAGTATGGGAAAGGCAACCCCCATGAATGTGTGGACTCCGCTCCTCCAACGTGCACCCCATTCCAAAATTTGTGAATTTGGTTCCAAATTATGTCTGGAATGGAGTACCAAGCATCTTTATGGAAGGCGTAGAGTGTTTGAAGAAATTGATCCCGCCTCTGAGTTTTGTGCCCTAAGGGACAAGCATTACGGTGTAATATGGAGTCCACAAACCAAAGCCGTTGAGGTAGCTTGGATCGGCTACCGGCATTATGTTGGGCATCGGCATATAACCCTTCACACATGTCCTCAATTATTTCCGCCATGTAGAATCTGGGCTATTGCTCAGCAAGTTGTGCGGCCTCTGGAGGGTGCTCATCATTGCATTGAAGGGCAGTAACAATGTCGGCCTGTGTTACGTTAATAGCTTTGCCTTGGACTTTGGAAGAGAGGGCAGCCAGCCTGTTGCAGTCATGAGACAGGTGGGCATAAAACTCGATCACCAATTTTCTGTAAGCAGTGGGGGTGACCGGTTTGAAAAGCTTCTTGAGCCCCCATCGCTTGAACTCGGCGACTGCCCATTGAGTCGCCTCAAGATTTTGAAAGTCTTCACGAATGGCGAAGGTGGTCTCAAATAGCAGCTCCCGCTCCTCAAAAGTGGGCGGGGGAGAAATGGCTTGGGTATCGGACCCTTGGGAGGACGAAGCTCAAGTTCTTGGCATGATGAGCTTGATTGGGGACTTTTGTCGAACACCTGGTGTGCACTAGAGATAGCCAAAATTGCAAAACAAAGCAACTCCGCTCAAAACCCCCTGCAAAAACACCAAAATCCAACCACAAGAAAGCAATGTGGGTGGATGAACACACACAATTGCAGAAATATGAGAAGAAAAAAAAAAGGTTGGGAAAGTGATTGGCGTTG
The DNA here is from genome assembly GCF_965113065.1 of Corylus avellana. Taxonomy (NCBI): domain Eukaryota; kingdom Viridiplantae; phylum Streptophyta; class Magnoliopsida; order Fagales; family Betulaceae; genus Corylus; species Corylus avellana. The sequence goes on along the minus strand of NC_142490.1, from coordinate 24,037,808 downwards.
GGGTGTTGATGGGAATGGGAAACTGGGAGTAAAGTAGAGGTGGTGAAAAGTTGGTGGTATGATTGTCGGACAAGAGAATCGTGTGGTGGCTATGTGCTAGAGGTGGTGAAAAACGGTGAAGGAGTGGAGGGAGTCAGGGTGCGCCGGAGGTGGGTGCTTGGAGAAGTGTACGGCGCAGGGAAGAAAAATATGTGGGGTGTGGGGGAAAGTGACCTAAAATAGGTCACGTGGTGTGCTGTCCGAGTGCGCTCGATCGCACACATGGTGAGATCGATCGCATTCGGCCAAGGGTGTACGTGGTGTGGGTGATGTGCGCTCGAGCGCACCCAAGGTGCATTCGATCGCATACTTCTTGCGATCGATCGTAGAAACAGAATGTAATATATATATATATTTTTTAATTTTTATTGCATAATGTACAACAACTTCAATAGTGATACAATCAAATGATCAAGCGAACTTTATACAATTGTAGGTTTGACCAATCGTCCAATCGATCATAGTACATTAGTCTCATATATCGTGTTAGGATCAAATAATCAATTGAACTTGAGACATTGAAAGATTGATTGAATGTGCGATCAATCGCCGTGCATGAATTAGTCGAATCAATTGTGATAAAATCGTAGTATCGATCTACTCTAATCGATCCTAGTGAATTAGTTTGATTGATCGCGATAGGATCAAGTGACAATCAAAATTGAAACAATTGAAATTAAAGGTTCGTTCAAACATCTGTTTGATCATAGTACATTTGTTCAATCGATCATGATAGGATCAAATGATCGATTAAACTTGAAATAATTGAAATTGAAGGTTTGATCGAATATCCGATCAATCATAATGAATTAGTTCGATTGATCGTGATAAGATCAAATGATTGAAACAATTGAAATTGAATATTTGATCAGACATCCGATTGGTCCTACCTGGTGCATTCGTTCGATCGATCGTGATAAGATCAAATGATCGAACAAAATTCAAACAAATTAAATGTTCGATCGAACATTGAATTGAACTCTAAGCATTTTATATTATATTAGTGCATTACTTAAATTGATCAGGATACAATCAATAAAACTTGACATGATTGAAGGTTCAATCAAACATCTGATAAAATCAATTCCGATCGATACTATTACATATTAGTCTGATCGATCGTAATGGGATCAAATGTTCGATCAAACATCCGATCGATCATAATGAATTAGTTCGATTGATCGTGATATGATTAAATGATCAATCAAACATCCGATCGATCCTAATGAATTAGATCGATTGATCGCGATAGGATCAATCGTTTGATCAAACATCTGATCGATCATAATAAATTAGTTCGATTGATCGTGATAGAATCAAATGTCCAATCGATCCTACTGAATTAGTTCGATGGATCATGATAGGATTAAATGTTCGATCAAACATCCGATCGATCCTAATGAATTAGTTCGATTGACTGTTGTATGATCAATTGATAGATCAAATTGGATACAATTGAAGGTTCAATCGAACATTCAATTGAACTGTTAGCTTTTTATATTATCTTAGTGCCTTAGTTATATTGATCTTATATTATCTTTGGATTTTGTATTATTTTATAATTAATTATAAGATAAATATCAACTTAATGATCTTTATCATAAAAATTTATTAAACGGAAATTTTTAGTTAATAATATAATAATAAAAACATATTATGAGAGAAAAATTAAAAATAAATAAATTAAAATTAAAAAATTGGAAGTATAATTTTTTTTGGGAAAAATATAAAAAAGCCACCCAAAGTACCAGTCGTTTGCAGTATAACCCCCCAATGTTCAAAAGTTACTAAAGTACCCTCCCAAACAACCAAATTGTATAAAAATGCCACTTATTTTTAATATTCCTATAATACCCCTATTATTTTAACAGATAAATAATAAAATAATTGAAAAAAAAAACGAAACAATTTTAAAAAAATACAAGAAAACCAATGGGCGAATAAAAACAAAAAAAGAAAATGTTTTTTTTTGGAATAAATAGTAAATAATTAGTCACTGTAGTTGGCATAAATTACAAATTGCTTCATATTTTATTAAAGTAAAATCAAAGATATGACAATTTTCAAAAAATACAAGAAAACCAATGGACGAATAAAAACACAAACAAAAAAAGAAAATATTTTTTGGAATAAATAATAAATAATTAGTCTTTGTAGTTGGCCTAAATTACAAATTGCTTCATATCGTATTAAAGTAAAATCAAAGGTACAAAAATTGACTTCAAGGAATAAACTGTTTTTTTTTTTTTAAAAAAAAAAATATCTAAAGAACCGTACATTTGATTTTACTTTGTTAAAAGAATATGGGTATTATAGGAATATAAGAAAATAAGTAGCCTTTTTGGTACAATTTGGTAGTTTGACAAGCTACTTTAGTCCATTTTGAACATTTGAGGACTATATTGCAAACAGCTCGTAGTCTGGAGGGTTTTTTTTTTTTTTTTTTTTTTTTTCTCAGTTATTTATTTCTTTTAAAAATACCCCAAGTCGCCACTAATTGAGTTGCACAAAATAGTTTACCACCATCTATTAATAGATGGCGGTGAACTGGTGCGGGTTCTAAAATTTTCGGAACCCATTTTTTCACCAAATCCCACGACCTCCCGCTAGCAGCTCATCAATCGTCTCTCACTCTCACTCTCACTCTCTCTCTTGATCTCTCTCTCTCTCAGTCACTCCGGCGCAAGTTTCTCTCTCTCCGGCAGCTCTCTTTCCGGTGCACCTCTCTCTCTCTGCCAGCTCTCACTCCGACGCACTTAACGCTCTCCTGTAGCTCTCTCCGGTATGAGTTTCTCCTAAACCCTTGAAAACCTTAAATGCCTCTCAATCACTCAAATAGTATCCATGAATTGTGATTTGAAGAAATTAAAAAATGGGTAATTTCTCTCTTCTTCTCTTTCTATTTTTTTCCCTACAGAACTGATTGGTTTCATAAAAAAACTGTCGTGGACCCCTAAATTCTTCTAAATTTCTAGGAACAATTTTGAAAAAAAAAAAAAAAGAATTGTAATGGGTACTCAGTTGCTATTACTTTGTTAAAGCAAAGAACTCAGTTTCTATTTTTTTGTATGAATCAGTCAAATTGATTTCGGTCTTTTTTTTTTTTTTTTTTTTTAACTCTCTACTTCTGGGGTAGTTTAGGTTTCAGAAGAATTTTTTTATTTTCTGAAATATCTGTAAATTGTTGTATCTTTTGCTGCTGAGTTGCGTCTTGTTTCCTGAGATGTTTTTGGTTGGCTTTTGTTGGTTGTGGTTTCTCCTTTTGAGACTGGTTTGTAATATCTGGAGGTTGGTTTTGTGTTTCAGCTTGTTTTTGGTTGTTAAGAAAGAAAGTAGTTACTCATTAAAAAAAAAAAAAAAAAAGAAGAAGAAGAAAAAAAAAAAAGACAGAGAGAGACTTGGAGAGACAGAACAACAAAAAGACATTTTTTTTTTTTAGTTGTAAGCCTGGGGAACATCGTTTCATTAATAATATATGCAAAACAGAAAAAAGTATATGAGTCGTATAATGTGTACTTCCTAATATTCATGGAGTCTGAAAAATTTGTGGGATGATCCTATATCCATTTTTTTTTTGATAAGTAAAAATTTGGATCGATGTTTAATATCTATCTAATGATGTTAAATTAACCTTAGTGTTTGGATTCATGTTTATTATCTATCTAATGCTGCTATTTATTACCTGTTTGTTCTCCATGCCTAAGTCATTGCATCGGTTTGCTTAGGGCCCTTACACCTTGTGTATATATTCACTTGCTAAATTTGCCTTGAGGTTGGAGCCTCACAACCAAGAAATTACGCTCTCCTGTATATCGAGGCCAGATCTTTGTATGACAAAGTAAGCATCTTAGCTGACATGCAAATAGAGGTCATAGTCTTCATAATTATTAGAGACTGCTAAATGATGCGGAATGGAAACTATGAGAATCTTAAATATGTTATGATAAAATATAATCACACTAAGTGAGTTTCTTAGGTTGAACGTTATGAATGTACATAGGATTGTTTATCGCATTAGGATACTTTAATCAGGTCCTGAAATCCCGAATTATGCAGCTTAGGCTTGAGTTGTGCTCAGGCTGTTTCAAAGCTTATTTTGTATTTTACATACAAAATGAACTGCTCTAAATGTCACTTTTGTGTTTGTTTTCTAAAAGAGCATAGCACAAGTAAGACTAAGTTTGATATATAGGCTCATGACCAATCTAGTATCATTGTTATCAATAGGTCCTACTCTTCTACTTTATCGTGAGTTGTAATCTTTTCATACATCTGTTCTCATTTTGATATTGGTGTGAGTCTAAATTAATGAAATTCACTTTAAAATAGCAATAGCATCACTAGTAGGGGAAAAAGTTAGTTCATTATGGAAATCTAAGTGGATTGAGTTTTTGAAGGTTAGATACAACCTTCTGAGTTCATCTTTTCTACTGGAGGATACTATTTTCTCCAGGTGAGTGACCCATAGTCGTAAACTGATCTCCAACTTAAGATTGCAATTTTCTTTTCCACAAGTAACTTAAACTGCATTTTTTTTTTAAAAAAAAATTGTATTGTAGAGCTCTCATAGGAATATTGCTGAGTTTTTTTTTGAATTCACCAACTGGAAGAACAGCAGTGAAACAAATTCTTTGCTCATTGGCTGAGATCGTACATGCTGATAAGTGATGGAAATGCATAATTTGCCATGAACGTTTCTAGATATGTATGATAAATTGGATATATAGTGTGATATGGTGTCTTCAGGTTGCAGAATAGATATTGTAGAATCTGGAGAAGATAGTGGAAAGGGAAGTGGGAATAGAATAACAAATGGAAGTTAAGCTTTTGTTCTACTCTAATGGTGTTTGACTTGACAGTGTATAGTTTCCACTAAAATCACCTACATTCTATGGGTTGTTTTTGTTTTTCACTCCTTAGCATATTAATAGGTTGGAGGTGTGTTAATATATTGTTGTTTTTATTACATTTGATTATCATTTGTAAAATGTTTTACTTAATTTTTTTCCAGGAGATTCTTAAGGAGGTGTCTGGACCTAGTGTTCATCCTGTCTTAAGTATTACTCGGCGCCCAGGAGTGGCTGTTGTTGAAGCTCACATCAAGGTATAAGCAATTAGAGCGTCGATTATCTTTTTAACTGCCATAATATGTGAATGAAAAGCTTCATTTCCTAAGGCCGAAATGAAAATCCAGTGCAACTTGATTGATTACTGTGTTTGATATCATGGTTGTGTCCTATTTCTGTGTATATTCATTATTGGACGGCTTTCTATGTATCTTGTCAAGATCATTTGGTCTTCATTTCTTTAAGGAAAAATTACATTTTACCCCCCAAAGTTGACAGCATTTTTCAGTTCGAACACCAAAGTTTCAATTTTTACAATCCACCCCCTCAAAGTTTCAAATTTTTGCAATTTCACAAATTGTATCCAAAACTTCCAATATTGCCCCTAATTTTTTATTTTTTATATAAAAAAAAAAAAAAAAAATTTGGGGTGGCTCTTTGGCCATCTGGCCATTTTTGCACCCACAATTTGTTTTGTTTTTTTTTTTGTTTTTTGTTTTTTGTTTTTTTATAAAAAAAAAATTAAAAGTAGGGGCAATATGGGAATTTTGGGATGATATTGGTCGAATTGAAAAAAATTGAAACTTTGTGAGAGTGGATTGCAAAAATTGAAACGTTGGTGTTCGAATTGAAAAACGCTGTCAACTTTAAGGGGGTAAACTGTAATTTTCTCTTTCTTTAATTTCCTGCTGTCTAAATACTGGTATAACTTTTGCTGAGGATGACATTTGTTAATTTCTAGCTCATGAGAGTTTCAAGCTTAAAGATAATGATCAAGTGCATGTGCCCTTAATTATTTACAGAAGTTAATTGTAAAAAAAATCACTAGAAAACTATCCTACCTGTTATTTGAGAGGCAAGTGTTGTTAAGCATACTGCTGATGAAGTTCGTGAATCCCCTGGTAGTGCGATCGATCACACTACATACTGAAGTTAAGCCCCTGATATTGCGATCGATCGCACTCACTATAAGGCAAATCTTTCTGGTAGTGTGATTGATCGCACTACGTACTGAAGCCCCTAGTAGTGTGGTCGATCACACTCACTACAAGGCAAATGTTTTTGGTAGTGCGATGGATCGCACTGCATCCTAAAGTTAAGCCCCTGGTAGTGCGATCGTCTGAAGACTTGTATTCCTACTGCATCCCTCCCTTCTTCTCTTGTGGTTGCATTAAACCTCTCTTCTTCTCTTGTGGTTGTATTAAACCTTGCTTCTTCTCTTATTATTACTTTTAGATTAGTATTAAGTCTTATTCTTATATTAGGATTATGTTATTAATTTTCTAGTTCACATCAACTTATGTTATCAAAGTTGGTATGGATTATGATTGTATTGTCTTTTCTATTTAAGTTCAATAAGGAAGCAGCACAGTAAACTTGAAACAAGACAACATTCTATAATAAATATCAAAGCTAACAACAATACTAAAAAATGTAAAACTGTCATTGAGCTAAACTAGTAAATAAATTACAAATAGAAATTTGTTCTAAACTAGTAACCCACTTTTAGAATATTTTGTTAGGTAACATGGCATTGAGCTAGCATCATTTCGTGAATATTTGTTCTAAACTAGTAACCCAATTCTAGAATTCTCTCATTACCCATGCTCCTTTTAAACTTTCCCTCCCTTAATATTTGAGAACAGACCTCCCATTTTATCCTTTTAATTCTTAAGAATCTGATCTTCTAATTCCCTTGTGTGCGTACATGTACGTAACGAATAACCTCTAATAGGGACATCAATATGGATAGGAGTTGGATGCGGGAAAGTACTCGATGTTCAGAGTGATTTCAAAAAGGTGTGGAAGAATTCATGGGAATGGCAGTTAAATCAGTTGATTCACGTGATATGATAAAGTGTCCATGCGGTGATTGTGCAAATCGATATTATTGTCATATTAGCGAGGTGAAGGGTCATTTGTATATGAATGGATTTACTCTGACATACACTCGATGGATATTTCACGGGGAAGAAGATCATTTTAGGGTAAACACTTCTACAAACATGCACACACATACAAGTGAAATGATGGAGGAGGTTGATGCGGTTGAAGAATTGTTAGACGATGTATGTATGGGGACATTTGTTGATGTTAACATCGGAGAATCTTCTACTTCATAGGGCCCCACAACTGGTGATCACGAACAAACAAGCTCCTTCTACCAATTATGGGAAGATGGTTTACGAGAACTTTATCCAGGCTGCAAGAAATTTACACAAATTGCTTTTGTACTGAAGATACTTCATATAAATGCGTTCTGCAACATGAGTAACAAGGCATTTGATATTATGATTGACTTGATAAAGACGGCCCTCCCAGATGGAGAGACATTGCCACGCTCGTATAGAGAAGCAATACAGTTTAGGAGAACACTTGGGATTCGGTTACGATAAGATACACGCATGCAAGAATGGTTGTGTGCTTTTTTTGGAAAGAGCATGCAAACAAAGTGGTATGCCCAAAGTGCAACAATTCAAGATGGATTGATGGCAAAAGCAGAAAAAGTAATATTCTTCAAAAGGTCTTACGGTATTTCCCAATAAAATCAAGATTACAACAGTTATTTATGACAAAAGAAATGGCCAAGGAAATGCGGTGGCACAAAGAAGGTCGAGAAGATGATGGCAATACTCTCAAACACCCCCGCTGATTCTATTGTATGGAAAGAGTCTGATAAAAGACTTGAGTGGTTTGCAAGTGATTCCCGCAACGTGCGGCTTGGTTTAGCAAGTGATGATTTTAACCCATATGGTAATATGAGTACAACATATAGCATATGGGCAATAATGTTAACGGTGTACAATCTCCCTCCGTGGATGTGTATGAAGAGTCCAAATTTGATGTTGTCCCTTTTTATCTTTGGACCTTCAGATCCCAGAAAGAATATTGACGTATATTTGCGGCCATTGGTTGATGACTTGAAAGACTTATGGAATGAAGGCATACGCGTGTATGATGCATCAAAGAAAGAGACATTTCAATTGCATTCGACATTACTATGGACTATAAATGATTTTCCCGCATATGGAAAATTATCTGGGTGGTCTACAAATGGAAATCTTGCATGTCCAGTATGTAATAAGGATACATTATTCAGGTATTTGAAGTATGGGCATAAGGTGTGCTTCATGTGTAATCGTCGGTGACTTTCTCAAGAGCATCCATGGCGCAAAAGATGAGATTTGATCGATGGTACAGACGAGCATAGATTGGAACCGAAAAAATTGTCTGCAAGTCAATTGTTGAAACAACTAAGGGAGGCTGAGGGCTTACAATTTGGAAAAACAAGCGGGAGAAAGAGAGTACACAGATGTTGTGTTGTGGTGTACAAATTTAATTGTACTCGTAAGCGCACGAGTCGTGTGCAATATAGCGTGTGTGCAAGTGCGAGGTCGATCCACAGGGAATTGTGTTTGTGAAATTTAATTTCTATCTAAATCAATTATATCTTAACCTAGTTCCAAATTATTTTGATTTTGAAAATGAACAAACATAAACTAAATAAAATAAAAATAATCAAAACATAAACGACTAAGGTTTTAGAATTCACCTCACCAAATCAAAGCATACATTCTCATGTTTTCATTCATGCATCCGACAAACAATTAAACCCTATATATGTTCTATTGTTTTTTATAAACCAATTGAATCATTCAATGAATCCATCTCTATTACAAATCACAGCGAACATCCAATTGAGATCAAATCATCTACAGTATCTGTAAATCACAATGGATATAAGTCTCAATCAAATCATTCGATGTATCCGTTGGATGAAACACAATGAATATCCAACGTTTTCACGATTTACAAACAACAATCAATCACAATTTTGTCACACAATTGAATTGAAACGAACATACATTACATTAAACGACAGATTTGTACGAACAAAACATAAAAATATAAAACTAATCAATGGCGAGGCTTCATCTTCAACCTTAGTTGAAGAATTAGCCTCTCATGACAAAAGAAATCATAAAGAACTAAATTACTTCATTAAAATTAAAAACTTACAAAAGAATTCGAGTTCCAAGATACAAAAGCCCAGAAAACACGAAAAACGACCAAGATCGGCGCCCCCAGCGCGTCTCCGTACGTTTATAATGGAAAAGAATGATATTTATAAGCTAATTTTAGGGTTTTAGCCCTGCCAGGTCGGCCGAGTGTGCTCGATCGCACTCGGGCAACGTGTTTTCTGTTGCGTAGGGTGCGAGTGCGCTCGATCGCACTAAAAGTGCGATTGATCGCAATTCTAGTAGGAATTAGCTTACTCTCGTGAAATATGAATTTGTAGATCTTTGAGTTAGGTTTCTAATGACACCAAGATCGCTTCAATCTGAGCTATACAACTCTAGATATGGCATTTTTAGTGGGACTCATCGGGTGCGAATCATCGCTCGATCCCAATTTGCTGCCAATGCTCCATGAAGTATCTTAAGCTCCAGAATTAATGGAATGAGTTGCAAATTTCACCTTAAAGCCGCATTTTTCTCTTAACAGCCTGCAAATCACTAAAACACCAAAACTAACCAAAACATCAGAAAATAATAAAGCTAAAGGCTTAGCGAATGCAAATTAAGGAATCCAAATATGCAATATTTGGCACTCATCAAATACTCTCAAACTTACATTTTGCTAGTCCCTTAGCAAAACAAAATGAAAAATAAAATGAAAGCAAGAAACACATGTCCGCTGTCATGGGAGAGACGATTGCATTTAGCATATGCAACAAGCCTTTTAAACCCTTAGGCATCCCTAGTGGACGAGTGAAGTCTCGTGAGGGTTTAACAGAAATGATATCCACAAACATTTATGCACTATGTTATTTGATAAACACAATTTCCACACAAACACAAGGTTCTCACATCATGAGCAGGCTTAACAAAGTAAACACCACAATCAAATCATCAAGCCAACCACAAAATCATTCAACTCAAAGGTGGAAATTTGAGACAACACAAGCTCCAATAGGTGCAAAGTGAGACTAACACAAAGTTAAGAGGCTTCAATTTTTCTCAAAGTTTGGTGTACCTCAAAATTCATAGGAATTCACACAGATGAAAACACCAAAGGCTTAGATCAAGACATGCATTTTTTTTTAAAAAATATATTATTTATTTTTTTTTTTTTTTATGTGTAGGCTGTGCAATGTTTGGCTCTCTTAAGCTTGCTAATTGATCTATGTAACGAGTGTTGGGCCAGTGACTCCCAAAGCAGATGGTTTTAGGGCACTAGATGTAAAACATCTCTAAGGCTTAATTACTCAAGTCAAAAAGGCTACGAAGCCAAACTAGCCATACAATCAACCAAATTGAATTTCTCATCTTTTTATGCAAACACTCAATGCTTAGTGAGGCATGAGGTCCGGTTACTCAATGAAAAGCTCAAACTGATGATGACACTTTTTTATTTTATTTTATTTTTTATTTTTTTATTTTTTATTTTTTATCTATCCTCAAGCCAAGGTGTCATTAACACTTCATCCTCCAAATCACAAGGCACAACCTAATAAATCCAAATCTCATACCTCATAGACTTTATGCTAGTGTGCTTGTGATAATCAACTCATAAATGTGAAGTCTCTCTAATCCACCAAATGAGTCCAATGACTCAGATTTCTAATGATATGTAGTGTTCAAAAAGTTAAACACACTAATGACATGCAAACCACAGCTATGATGTAACTCATGCCCAATCAACAACATAGCACAATTTTTTCTTTTTTAACAAAACAAACAGATAAAAACAAACAAAAAGACAATGTGTTTTTCCACACCCCCAAACTTAAATGACACATTGTCCCCAATGTGGCAAGAGATACAATACCGTGGGATGAGGAAGTTCGAGTGTGCAAAGGCCAGGGCATCCCCCAAACTTGAACACCAAAACACCTGTCAAAATCTAACAGCAATATTTCCTCATAGAAACAAAAATCAAAAGATTACTTGCTGATAGAAACAAAAAGAAAATGACACAAAATAAAATAGGGAAGAAATTTTACAATGCTTTCCCCGATCATTTGGATGTCCAACCAATCCCTTCCACCCTTTCTTCTTAAGAATTTGATATCCCTCTGGAAGGATGTTTCGCCATCTTATGTAGCCAACTTGCTTGCTCCGAAGGATCTTCTTGGGACGATGGTTCCTAGGTTTGCTAGCTTGTCTGCAAAGATCCTTGAGAGTCTTGGCATAAAATGGCTCTTTGAGACATTGAATAAGTGGAGCTTGGGGTTCATAGAATGTCTCAAGAGGGATTGTGACGAAGTAATGAGCTTCAGTACTCATTTCCTTGTCATTGGACATACTTGGAGTTGGCAGGGGATCAATTTGCTCAACTTGCTCCTCTTTTTCTTTCTCCTCATGGTTACCCATAATGAAAGGCTTAGCTGTTGATGAAGATGATTTAGATGATGATATCTCAGTGGTTTCCCCATTTTCAGTTCGCATCTTAGGAGTGGAGTCCAATAAGGCATCAGCTTGCTCAAGTAACTTGTCAAGGTCTAGGTCACATCCAAATTGAGCAAAGCACTTTCCCACTGGGTACTCCAGACTTGGCTCATCAACAGTCTCCTTATCTTTTTCCTCACTCCCAAGTATGGTGATGGTTTGAACATGCTCATGTGCAGACTCGCTAGCATCTTCCTCATCAATCATGTAATGGTTAATGAATGGACAATCATCTATCCGATGAGAAGGATGATAACAATATGAGCATGACTTATGAGGTGCGTGAGTGTGAGGAGGTTGGGTATGGGCACGCCTAGCTGCCATGAGTTGGTTTACTCTCTCCTCTAAGTCATCGACATGTGCAGTTGGAAAATGTTGCACTAATGACTCTTGAAGAGGGTAATTGCAAGGTGAAGGCATGGAAGAATGGTTATTGAACTGCGGATATTCATGATGGTGCAGTTCATGAGATTGGGGAGCATAATTTCTCGTAGCATGAGCTTGCCACGAGAAATCATAATGGTTGCTCCAGTCTGGGGTGTAGAAATTGGAAGTTGATTCAGACTCCGGACTAGAGAAATTTGTGTTCATCTGGTCATATGATGGAAAATTGTCCCCAAGATGGACAATTACCTGAACTATGATAAGGGCTGGAGCCGTATGAACATGGTCCATGTGGGTAGAAATAGTGAGGGAAGTTGGTAGGAGCGGGTGTCCTACAACTAGGGGTAGCATTAAAATTACCTGGAGGAAAATTCATGCTTATCCTTACTCTTTAAACAAAATACACTTCCACATGAAGCATTAACCAATTTTATTATTTTTTTTGTTGGTTTTTATTTATTTTTTTTTAATTTTTTTATTTTTATGGTTAGAAGAAACAAAACAGAAACAGATAGAAATAAAAATAAACAAAAATTGCAAAAAGAAAATGAAACAAAAATCTACCTAAACTAGTATAAAAATAAAATCAATTTAAACAAAAATCAATTTTCACAAAAACAAACAACTCCCCAAAGGCGCCAAAATTTGGTGTACAAATTTAATTGTACTCGCAAGCGCACAAGCCGTGTGCAATATAGCGTGTGTGCAAGTACGAGGTCGATCCCCAGGGAATTGTGTATGTGAAATTTAATTTCTATCTAAATCAATTATATCTTAACCTAGTTCCAAATGATTTTGATTTTGAAAATAAAATAAAAATAATCAAAAGATAAACGACGAAGGTTTTAGAATTCACCTCACCAAGTCAAAGCATACATTTTTATGTTTTTATTCATGCATCTGACAAACAATTAAACCCTATATATGTTATATTGTTTTTTATAAACCAATTGAATCATTCGATGAATCCATCTCTATTACAAATCACAGCGAATATCCAATTGAGATCAAATCATCCACCGTATCCATAAATCACAATGGATATAAATCTCAATCAAATCATTCGATGTATCCGTTGGATGAAACACAACGAATATCCAATGTTTTCACGATTTACAAACAACAATCAATCACAATTTTGTCACACAATTGAATTGAAACGAACATACATTACATTAAACGACGGATTTGTACGAACAAAACATAAAAATATAAAACTAATCAATGGTGAGGCTTCATCTTCAACCTTAGTTGAAGAATTAGCCTCTCATGACAAAAGAAATCATAAAGAAACTAAATTACTTCATTAAAATTAAAAACTTACAAAAGAATTAGAGTTCCAAGCTACAAAACCCAGAAAACACGAAAAACGACCAGGATCGGTGCCCCCAGCGCGTCTTCATACGTTTACAATGGAAAAGAATGATATTTATAAGCTAATTTTAGGGTTTTAGCACTGCAAGGTCGGCCGAGTGCGCTCGATCGCACTCGGGCAACATGCTCGATCGCGCTCGATCGATCGCAATTCTAGAAGGAATTAGCCTACTCTCGTGAAATATGAATTTGTAGATCTTTGAGTTAGCTTTCCAATGAAACCAAGATCGCTTCAATCCGAGCTATACAACTCAAGATATGGCATTTTTAGTGGGACTCATTGGGTGCGAATCATCGCTCGATCCCAATTTACTGTCAATGCTCCATGATGTGTCTTAAGCCCTAGAATTAATGGAATGAGTTGCAAATTTCACCTTAAAGCCGCATTTTTCTCTTAACATCCTGCAAATCACTAAAACACCAAAAGTAACCAAAACATCAGAAAATAATAAAGCTAAAGGCTTAGCGAATGCAAATTAAGGGGTCCAAATATGCAATATTTGGCACTCATCATGTTGAATTGGAAGAAGAGAAGTATTTTCTCTGAGTTGCCTTACTGGTCAAGCTTGAAACTACGTCACAATTTAGATGTAATGCATATTGAGAAGAACATATGTGAAAGTATCTTAGGTACGTTGATGAATATTGATGGGAAGACCAAGGACATAGTCAAGGCGCGAAGAGATTTACAGTTGATGGGTATACGTAAAGAATTGCATGTGCAGCCCAATGGTGAAACTTATAGGATGCCACTTGCGAAGTACAACCTTGACAAGAGATGAGAAGAAGAGTTTATGTGAGTGGTTGAAATGTGTTAAATTTCCTGACGGGTATGCATCTAACATTGGTCGATGTGTGAACAAGGTTCCTAGTAAAATTTTGCGTATGAAAAGCCACGATTGTCATGTCTTCTTATAGCGCTTGCTTCCTGTTGCAATTCGAAATTTCTTTACGTCGGAAATACAAACAACATTTACCGAGTTCAGTACCTTTTTTATGCAGTTATGTGCACGGACGTTGAAAGTTGATATCCTGAAACAAATGAAAGCCGAGCTTGCCGGTCCTGTACAAACCGTTGGATGTATCCGTTCGAACGAGAACTTGGAAGATATAGGAAGTGGACGCGTAACAAAGCTCGTCCAGAGGGGACTATTGCCGAGTGTTACCTAGCTGAGGAGAGCTTGACCTTCTGTTCCAGGTATCTTCGGGAGATTGAGACAAGATGGAACCGTGAATGGAGAAATGTTGACGTTGATATTGTAGAAATGAGCCAGCGCTTGGATGTGTTCTCTGTAACGCCCCGATATTTGAACTAGCAAATATCGAAGTCGTGACGCTGCAACTTTAGAAAATACAATCTTACAGCGGAGTATGTATATTTTTTTCTTTTTCTATGACCTAGGAATAACTTACACAACACAGTTGAGCTGACTGAAATACCTCGAGGTGATATATTATTAAATAAAATAGAAACATGGTTTTCATTACAACATATGTACACACTAGGTGTACCAAATATATGCCACAGACGGCACCTAAATTAACATAGTAATATCTATTACGTTTATACACATCACCATACATAATAAAAGCGATTAACATAAATGAGACTTGCTCCATAGAGTAAGCATAAATCCTGCAGCAGATGGTCTATCAACCATGAAAACCAGTAAAAGGACCATCGTCCTCACTTTCTATCCCTGCATCAAGATCTATGTAAAGATGACGTTATCATATTTACATAGGCAAACAAGTGAGTAATCTATTTTCCTAGATATAAAGACTAAAAAGACTAGTTTGAACAAATAAGATTAAAGACTAAAATATATAATAATGAAAGAGTTGTGAATGCAGCGTAATGACGGATTAGTTTGTGTTTTATGATAATCTTTCTTCAGACCTCTTCTCATAAGCTCTCAGCCCGCTTACGTCCGTTATGTCCCTCACACTTTAGAGGTTTACCTGTTTGGTGCTGGCAACTACACCGTCCCAGCTTAGTTATATATTAGGCCTGTTGGACGGTTATATACCCCCATCCACTGAGATACCGACAGTTCCTCGCAGCAATCCACCCAGCTTGTTCTTAAGGTGGCTATCTTATCAGCCCATTTTATTAGACACATTATGCAGCAGTTGTATTGCAAAATTATATTCATAAGACAAAATAAGAATTCCTACAACAATAAAACAAAGCTAGTACTCAGTAAGTATATCCATACTTACACTCCTTAGTGTAGTATTCTGCTCCACTTCTGCATACATACAAACAATACTTAGTTTATTCTCCAATAATATCATTGTTTAAAGACCCTCATCTTTTTATATTTATTTATTATCCGTCACTTCATCTTTACTTACTCATTTTATTATATTAATCTAAGATAGTTACTTATAACTAGCTTTATGCTTGAATTCATTTTTGGTGACGAGGCTAATGGCCAGTATCACTAAATACAAACAAGTATTATAAATAATATATATAAAACATGACTCATATTTTGGAGATGAGACCAATGGTCCGTACCTACCAAAGTATGAATCAAAATTTAAATGACAATAAAAGAAATGACTGAATGTAAATACTGAATTCATATTCTGGGGATGACCACCAAAAATATGAATTAAAATTTAAATGACATAAAAGAAATAACTGAATGTAAATAATGCATATTTCGGGGATGAGATCAAATGGTCCTTACCGCTAGAAATATGAACAGAAATTTAAATGACATAAAAGAAATGACTGAATGTAAATACTATAAAGTAAATAATATATAGATAATATTATAAGTCCTTAATTGATTTTGTCCACTAACTCTTTATTATTAATTCACTTGTATCCATTACTTTATTTTACATTATACGCTTATTGGGTCTTTAAATAATTAAATGAGAACAAGTGATAAAAGCAATAAATCATGATATTTATACAAGAAACACTTACCGAAAAATCCTTAGAAGTAAAACTCCACGAAATCTTCTCTAGGTAGCTAGTTTAGAAAAACATTTGAATACTACAAGAAAGATTTTAGGCTATATGGTTTTTGACTAGAACTAAGAAATAAAATGAAAGGAGGAGCAAACAATTTTACTTGTTCTAAGATTGTAAAAACTTAAGTGAAAGTGAAAGTGACTATAGCTTAGGCTCTATTTATAAGAGAATGAATGGTTAGGATTTATTTTTAAACCTTTGATCTAAGGGTTGAGATGGATTTAACCAAAAGAATGAACCTAGTCCATATTTCATGCTCTATACCAAATAGTATTTTCGTCCAAAATGAGGGCAGTGTATTCTGATCCATTTTTGAATGTCCAAACCTACTCCGATTGACATGAAATTTTGAGAGTAGATAGAGGACTCCGAGACAAACATTTTATATTTTTGGTTCGACTTCATCCGAGTTCGTTTGAGTCTATTTTTGGCCTATACAAAGTTTCCAATTCAACTTAGGCTTTAACTATTTGCATTCCCACTTGGCCACTTGTCTTATTAAATCATTATAATCATGATATTTACTATAACCATCATTACTAGAAGACTTTAAGCTTTCAACAAAGGTGGCTAGCCTTGATATCTTTCTTTAGCAGTTTTAATCTCATTTAGACAGTATGAAAATTAAGACACTGCTTTTTAGGCTAAAAAACTGAAAAGCTTCAAATTAATTTATGACTTCGCTAAACACCAATATAAATAATTTATTCACTAGATTGGGTTTGATTATGCCCATAAACATATTAGTGAAGCTAAATTTTTAGAATTGAAGTAATATACATAAGAGGTCAAAAATCAATGTAATATACCTTTAACACTAAATAGTTATTTAATATCATTAATCCACATATCATTGTTCTAATTTATCGATTATATTTTTAATCTATTTAATATTATTTAAATAAGAGTTTTAAAATCTAGGTCGTTACATTCTCCTAACGAGTTCGGCCGTTAGGAGTAGCTAAATTAGTAACACTGGATGCTAATGATTTGATAGGGCACGATAGTATGTGCTTACCAACTGTAACGAAACGGCCTCATATTTGGAGTAAGTTTAGTAATGGTCTTTGTGTTTTACCTGTTACGACATGTTATAATTTTAGCGTTGATGATCATTTACCAATACGTTTATTTTTCATGTAGTGAACATTATAATATGAACAAAAGAGAAGGCGGCCGTGACATTGAAAAAAAGCATGAGGCTAACTTTGAACGTTGGTTCCATAAACGTTTATACAATAGTGGGCGTACTGCAGACAATGGCTCAAAACAATTATATGATCTTGTATGCGGGCCTGATCGTCATATTAGATCATATAGAGGTTGCATCATGAATAGGGTTAGGTACCACACGAAAGAATGTGCAGAAACTCGTACTACCTAGAACAGTGGTATTTCTGTTTTAGGTGAGGACGAAACCTCAATAACGGAGTATTATGGTGAGTTAAAAAATATTTTAGAGTTACGTTACCCTGGCCAAAATCTAGTGTACTTGTTTGAGTACGATTGGTGGGACACTGGGAGTGCAACAGAAGTATGAATGGACCAAGGCTCCACGATTGTGAATACTTCTCGTAAATGGTGTGAATCCGACCCGTTCATCTTACCATGTCAAGCTTCGCAAGTGTTTTACTTGAATGATCCCAAATTGGGTGGTAATTGGAAAGTGGTGCAGAAGTGGATCAATAGAGACATCTATGATATTTCAACAGTACAAAAGGGAGATAGTACAGAAGATGACCAAAGACTCAGTGATGACGTATACCAGGAAGGTGAATGTGTTGGGGGTAATATGGTCTTTGTTGATGAAGCAAATGTTGAAGCCTCCACTTGATTACGTAGAGATGATGCGATAATAGCAATTGATGAATTATATATTCAACTTGATGCAAGCATGTTTGCCAACGATAACTTGCCGGACGAGGACAATGATACAAACTTTGATGAGGAAGAGGAGTTATCTAGTGACAACGATATAGACTCTGAACACGAAGAGGACTTTGAACACGAACAATCATCTTCAAGTAACAGTGATACAGATTCTGAATATGAATCTGATGATGAAATGTGTTGAACATAAGCTCACATTTGGTGTAAGTACAAAGTGTATTAGCATATTTAATGAAGTTGATGCTCTCTCTCTCTCTCTCTCTCTCTCTATAATATATATATATATATATATATATATATATATATATATATATATATATATATATATATATATTGTGGTGTTTTTTTCTTTTTTACTAGCATGATTATTGTATGTTTGTCAAAAATATTGAACATGCTATATGGTTATAATTTGACTAATATAATTTTTTGATTTTTGAGTTGTTAGCATATTGATCATAACAATGACAACAACAGGACGCAAACGTGTTCCAGCAGCACGAGGCCGAGGCTAAGGTCAAGGTCGGGGCCTTATTGACGAGCATGAGAGTCCAACTCCCAATTCTGGGTTTGGTGATACAGATATACAATTGTCGCCCTCGCCCCCCCTTCCCCTCGAGTTAGTGGATGGGCATCCTTCACACAAGTCTAATAATTCTATTCACTCAGTGGCAGAATTGGATTCACAGGGAGCCGCCCTTACTGCATCTTGTAAGTTCATGAATTATATATTTATGAAATGTTATTTTTGTATTATTTTGGTTTGTTATAGACATTTGACAATATACTTTTCCAAATATAACTTACTACGCTACCATGTTTTGCGTAACAGCTACCACGTCTGTCAGAAGTGTAAGGGGTAAGGCCAAGTGTAAGAAGTTGAGTGACCACGTACTTAAGAATGGTTCCTTAGTGCTAAACATCCCAAATAGACACCGGGCACTTGTAGGCGAGAATGCAGCATGGTTTGCAAGCAAGATTTGAGAGATTATTTGTAACATGTGCGAACTCCATCACGGTGAATGGAAAAAGGTCCCAGCTGAGGAAAAGAGCAAGTTGTTATTTCATGTTCAAGTATGAATATCAATGTAATGTTTAAGAATATGTTTCGTATGAAAAAAATAATGTGACACATTTTTTACCATTGTTTTCTTATCTATTATGTATCAGTCAAACTTCGCACTGAATATGGGACGATACGAGCACATCAAAGCTGTTGAACATAAATTGGGTCGTGCATATGCTAGGCTTCATTCGAACTTGTATAGGGACCATTACAAGAAATATTTTGAAGGCATTCATAAAGATGATGATGAGGGGATTGCCAAGGCTAAGGCTATTAGGAGGGAAAAAGTGCCAGCATGGTATGGACCTAAACAGTGGAACCTAATATGTGACTCATTTGATGACGCTAAATGGAAGGTAAATATATATCATTATACTGATTCGAAAATTCAGATTGATATAATTTGCATGCACTTGAAGGCATTTTATGAATAATTGTGTTTTTTGTTTTTTCTCCAAATTTCATAGAAAAAGTCTGAATGAAATATAAAAAATAGAAGCAAATTGGAAACAAAGCACACAGCTAGGACTTGTTCATTTGTCAACGTCATTTACAAAAAGGTAAGTATCTCATAGCATAATTTAATGAAAGTAACATTATTTACTGTAAACTTTGATTATATGTATTATGTGTAGGAACAAGAAACAAAAGTGAAGCCCAATCCTGTTGAACTATATGAGGCTACCCATACAAGAAAAAATGATAAAGAGTTTGTGAACGCCAAATGCAAAAGTCTATATGTAAGTAAATGTTTACGCTCCGATCATTAAGTTGATTAGTGAAGCACATGAATAATAAACTTGCATGAAGTATATATTAAACTAAGGCCAACTATGACTTGTGCAGCTTCAGATGCGAGAATTAACAACCAGTGAGGCCTTAGAGGAAGGTAGTGTGGAGGGAAGAAGTGTGGAGGACCGAATGGAAGAAATAGTCACACAAGTGCTAGGGGGCCGACGATCTGGGCACGTTAGAGGAATGGGATGCGGTCTTATTCCTACCCCTTTAAGTACTTCATCTCAAGTGTTCGCCCACTTCGACAACCATGACAAGTGCAGGAAAAGACAAGAAGATACTCAAAGCGAGCTTCAACAAACTAGAATCGAACTTCATCAGACAAGGGACAATCTACAAGCCAACGTTGAGGAAACGAACAAATTGAAAGCCACTGTTGAGTTCTTAATGTCACGTATTGGAGGGTTAGTGAAACTTTACCTATGCATTAATTTTACAAAAACACACATACTAAGTAATCATTAAAAAGCTTATTGATCATTATATGAAATTCTATTCTTCTTAGGTCTGGAGGCAGCTTGATTGGAGGTGAATCAAGTCAAGCCAACAATTGAGGGAGCTTTGGAATAACCATTTATTTAGGATATACTTTTTGATACCATCTATTTGGGATATATTTTTTGATACTATGTATTTGGATAGTTGTTGGTACTTTCTATTTGCTACAGTGGATTTGAGTATTTGTTGATCGTGATCTGTTTGGTAATGTATATTTGTTGGTACTTTTTATTTGGTTTATATTATGTTAAGATATTCGCAAAATTTTTGGTTCAAGAACTTTTGAGTTAGTAAATCTCCCTTGACATGTTTATCAAGGTTAAAGAACTTTGAGTAAACTGATAAGTACCAAATATTGCATATTTAGACCCCTTTATTTACATTAGTTAATCCTTTAGTTGTGTCGTTATTTAATATTTTGTGTTAGTTTTGTGTTTTTAGTATTTTGTAGGTCGTTGAAGAAAAACTACAGCTTTAAAGGAAAAAATGCGAAGTTTGGAAGAAAGCATACTTTGAGAAGACTTAGATGATGTGGTTAAGTCTAACCAAATCCAAGAAAAGGTTAAATCAGATTAAAGTTCAGATTGGATAAGATTTCGGATAGGATTCAAATTCAGATTCTACACACATCTTAGTATTTTGACCATAACTCTCCGGTCAAATATCGGATTGAAGTGATTCAAACGGCATTAGAAAGCTAGCTCAAAATACTACAATATATTGTGAAATAGAATTTTCGTAATTCGGACGGTTTCTATGTCAAAATCGCCCCGCAATTAAGAGACACAAATTTGGACGAATCCTAGTCCGATTTCAGACTTCTATTTTGACTGGGAGACAGACTTCCGAATTATCTAGGTTTACTTGGGCTTCTAGGACTTTCCTAAGCCTATAAATAGACTTCTTTGCATTCAAGAAAAGACACACAATCCTAGAGAGCAAGATTCTTTTGTTTAGTTTTTCTTTAGGTTTAGGTTTAGGTTTAGATTTTATTTTTTATGTGGAACTAAATTCCCAACTAAGGTTGGGGATGAAGCCTCACCGATGAAGAACAACATCACCTTTATGTAAGTTTTTATTATTATGATTTTATTGGGTTTTTTTATTTCAATTGTTTTACTTTTAATCAATTGTATTGATTGATTCTTGGATATCTCTTGTGATTCAAGGATACATGTGATGATTTGAGATAATTTCATATGATTGATTGCTTGGCTTTTAACTCATAAAAATTGGATATCCCTTGTGATTTGTTCTACGGATACATCTGGTATTTCAATTTAATTTGGATTCCTTTTGTGATTTGGTCAATGAATGGATACATGGGATGGTTTTGATTAATTCTTTGAAGTATAGTAAAACATATCTATGATTTAATTTGTGAGAACTTCGGATTAATATTGATGAACATAAAGTATGTTGTTATGATTTGGTGAGTGTGAATTCCCAAACCTTAGTACCTTTATTCTTAGATTTACTTATTTTATTTAGTTTATGTTTATCCTTTAATTTTCAAAAGTCAAAAGTCAAAACCCTTTTGGAACTAGATTAGGATTTAATTAGTTTAGATATAAATTGTTCTTTCAAAAATACAATTCTCTGTGGGATCGACCTCGCACTTGCAATCCATTAAACTACAATTGATTCGTGCACTTGCGAGTTAAATAAATTTGCACAACATAAACCACCCAAGCAGGTTCTCTCTTTAATATGTTTCATGAAGAAACACATTTTTAGTATCTTTTTCTCTATCATGTTGGGTATCATTCTCATTGTCTTTGATATTATATATTGGTTCATTGTGGTAGATTACTCAAATTGCTTATGAGGATGAATTGGCAAGGAAGAGGATGCAGATAAGTACTTTATTTTGGGTTTTGGAATTTTGCTGGCCATGGATTGTAAAACATATATTTAATAGTTTTCTCCCTTGGCAGGTTTGGTTCATGGGGCAGTTCTCACATATTTTTGATGATTTTGATGAGGTTAGTCATTTTCAATTACGTTTTTTGTGGGCATTTACATTAGTTTGAAGATTGTTGTCTGATGTGGTGAAGTAGTGTTAATGCATAGTAGTCTTCTCCAAAAGGTGTTAAACTTTTAAACTTTGCCAGTATTTGTGGTTTTCAGCTTGTGTTTCCAATGATAGGTGTCGTTTTGTAGTTTTAAGCCATTATTCATGATATGTTTGGCCTTTATATTATATCATTTTCATAATTATAGGATAAAGAGGTATAAGATCATATAAAATTCAAAAATCACCATTTTTTCCCTTTACATTCTCAACAAAATAATGGAGAATCTGAATTTTCGCTTTTTTCTTTCTCTTTCCATTTCCTCTTGGTCTCTTTTTCGACCCCATAGATACTACTGTTTTGGGCTTTTTCTTCTACTAGGAGTTGTGATTTGTTGTGTGGCAAAACAAACTATGTTATGTTATGTTTGTCCCCAAAGTCTGATTTCGTCGAACATGTAGTGTGCAAAATTGTAACGAAGATAATTGATTTCTTCTACTGGTTGATAGTTTGTCTGCCTCTGAGCAAGATCACATCTTTGTGTGTTTGTAGGTGGTTTTGTCTGAGTTATTCTGTGAGAAAGAACCTTGAGTGGGCATTTGGGTCAGAGCTATTGCCTTCAGTAATGGGATAAGTTCATTTTTAGTAGTTCATGAGAACGAACCTTGTTCAGGTGTTTCCTTAATTAAATGGTGGGTACCAGTTCAAAGTCCCTTATTTATAACGATGGATTGATTATCATGCATGATGTACCTGCATATCGTTTTTGAAATGTAACATGAGAATGAAATAATTGAGGGAGGAGGAAATGATATATGTCTTGGCTTCATTTGGGAAAGACGAGGTGATGTCTAAACAATACAAGCCTCCAAGCTTACAAATAGCTCAAATAAAGAAGATTTAGAAGAAAGGAGCTTCTGCAAGTACTACCAAAATGACTTGTCAGGATTAGAGTTAAAACATATGACATTATGAGTCCTTGCCTAAAGTTAAAATGTCATTTTGAGTGTTGGATAAGTGTTAAATAGTGTATATCATAGTTTCCAAAGTATGGGTTGTGTGTCTTGTGGACTACAATGGTTTCAACTTTAGCATTATCCCCAAAACAAGGAAAAGTTCAAATGTAAGAGTTTACGTTATAATAGGTAGGTCTGTGGTGATCCCGGTTGCTATACTCTTAAGAACCTAAATGTCTTGCATCTTTGATTTTGTGGGTATTATTCTTGCTGATTTTGTAGGTCTTTATTTTCCTTTTTCGTTTTCACTCAGACCCTTTAAGAGAAGTATTCCGTTGATAATTTTAGCAATCTTGTAATTCTTGACTCATGAGTAAACGTCCATTTGCTAGCAGTCAAAATCGGAAGGCCTGGGTACCGGGTAAGAAAGCAGTTTGATCCAGAGACGAAGCAGAGGTCTCTTCTTTTCTAGGTGCGTGTTTAGTTATTCCTTTTTTATTTTCCCTATTGTGTTTTGATTGTATACATATTCTCTTTCTTGCTGATAAATTGGTAATGAAGAATTTTGTTTATGGATATAACGGCAGTAAGAGAAAGATGATAATAACAATATTTTTCTGGTAAACATTATTGTGTCTCAGATTGAATATCCTAATATTGAAGACCTTGCAAAACCAAGACACAGGTTTATGTCTTCTTATGAGCAGGTGGGCCTCTTTGTTTCTTTGAACTAGATTCTTACCTGAAATTTTTCACATGCTTCTATTGATTTTTTTCTCTATATTGCAATGCACTTGACTAAGTAATGCTCAATTAATTGTTTTTTCAAGACGAAATGATGTTCTAACTTCTTTTTATCATTTCTCAATGGATACAAAGGGTCCAACCCTTCGATAAAAGATACCAATATCTTCTTTTTGCAGCTGATCCATATGAGATCATTGCTTTCAAGGTAAATCAATCATATAATTGTACATGCTTTTGATCAGCATCTTATTATTTAAGTTTAGATGTAGCTATCCACCCTCAATTATAGGGTCATTTGCATTCTGTGCGTAAATAAAATAATTTTGCTATCAACACTTAACTCTAGATTAATATGCAATGTCCACTACACCATCCAAATTAGGGTTAAAATTAATGTAATAGTGGGCAAATGAATGGTGGGCTGCACTAAGCTGTCAAAATTAATAGATTAGTGCCTTTTAATATGTAATGTCCTCCCTACATCATCCCCCAACTAATATGTTAGTTTTGACACTCATTTGTAGAAGGTAGATTGGATATTGAATGACCCCATAGTTTAGGGTAGATAGCTGAACTTAACCATTTCATTTAGTTTCAAGAAATTTGATTGGTTATGCTTGTTATTTTCATTTCAGGTTCCTAGCACAGAGATTGACAAAACCCCTCCCAAGTTCTTCACACATTGGGATCCAGACTCTAAAATGTTTACGGTTAGTTTGTTTAATATTTGCTCAACTGCTTCCAATGTTTTTAGATGTGATTTGGCACAAAAATTGACAGTTTGATTGAACAGTCTACCTGGTCTGAGTTGTTTATAAGTCACTAGACTAAAAACCTTCTGTAACCTAGACATGTCATTTGATTGCCAGTGGGTCAGCTCTTGGTCTTAATCCTCATTGTAGCTCTCTCTCTCTCTCAATTTATTTTGGCACCTACTGACGCAACCAAGTAGAGCAACTTACCTGCTGGCTGAATTGGGCTGGACAATCTTTTCTTTCTCTTTCTTAGGCCACTTGCTAGTCTGGTTAAAATACACTGAATTTTCTTTTTTCAAGTTTTTTTGTTAGTCTGTTCCTGCTAATGGTAACTTATCTGACCCCTTTTTTTTTTTTTGTGTCTATCAATGTGAAGTTGCAATTATATTTTAAAATCAAGCCACCAGAGGCAAACAAACCTCAACCTGCCCCTGTAGCCAACGGCACAGCAGCCCCTGGTGTTCCACCAAGGCCTTTGCCACCACCCCAAGGCCCATCCCCACCACTTCCTCCAATGCAAGGAAGGCCACCTGGTGCACCTCTTGGAAATCCTCCAAGAGCCCCTCCTCCAATGCCTCCTTCATTCCCACCACCACCTCCTACAGCAAATGACCCTAGGCCGATGCCTCCTAGTGGGACTCCACCTGTCCCTCCCCCACCTCCTGTTGGTAGCAGCACGATGGCGAATTTCACTCCTGGTACTAGGCCTCCAATGCCTCCCTCACATGGGTTTCAAGCCCAGCAGATGCAAGGCCAGGGTGTTCGTCCACCGCCACCACCTCCTAGCATGGGGCAACATGTCCTCAGGCCACCCTCATCTCAGTAAGCAATTCTCTATGTAGTAGTTGCACTAGAACTGTGTTCGACTACTCTGCTTCGATATTTAGCTACGTCCAAGCTGGTACTTTGAAATGTTTATTTTGCTATGTCTTTAAAGCTTTGAGTATCTTTGAGACTGCAGATATAATATGATTGCCCTCACATGTTTGCTATTTGTTCTCTCTCTCTCTCTCCCTCTCTCATAGAGGAAGCTAACGTTTATTGTAACTGGCTTAGGACTCTTTAGCTCATAGATAAGTACCAAGTTAGCACTTATGAGTAAGTGCTAACTTGGTACTTATCTATGAGTTAATGAGTCCTAAGTGCTTCAATATTGCTAAGGGACACCAAACTTATGCTAATGAATGGGTGGCTAGAGTTCTTTTTATTCTTGATTCTCTGGAGAAACTCTTTATATCACTACAAGTCATGGAAGATAAATCTTACTATTTGAGACAACCAACCTTAACAATTTGTCAATCAATTCAAAGAGTTCAATAAAAGAGAAGGCTTTCATGTGAACAAGCATGTCAGAAGGAAAAAAAAAAAGAAAAAAAAGAAAGCTTTAAACGAACTATATGTACATTGATGTTTTGAATTTTTTTAGTCACATTTATCTTTAGTTTCACTCAAAACAGAGTACAATATTTTTACTCTTGTCATGATTAATAGATAAATAACAGGACACGTTCAACAAATAACAGGATCCAGTTATAGGAGGCAGCCTGCTTTTGACATACACAACTGGCTATGTTGCTCCTCTCCTTTTGCTCATAATTAACATGTATTGGTGGGACTGCTACTGATATGTGTTAGAAATATTGTGGTTATCTCCTATTAGCCGATATTATGCTCAGTGTTCTCTGGTTCTACGATCAAGCGCAAGTGGAGTGCGATCGATCGTAAAAGGTCAAAAACCTATTGGTTCATCGATCGAGCGCATGCCCAATGTGCGTTCGAGCGCAAAATGTCGAAAACCTACTAGTACTGCGATCGAGCGCAAGTCGAGTGCGATCGATGGCAAAAGGTCAAAAACCTACTAGTTCCGCAATCGAACGCATGCCTAATGTGCGTTCGAGCGCAAAAGGTTGAAAACCTACTGGTACTGCGATCGATCGCACACGATGTGCGATCGAACGCAGATAATTTTATTTTATTTTATTTTATTTTTTAGTGGACGCTAATGGTCATCTATCAGCGTCCACTCCACTTTGGACGCTAATAGTTACGCTAATGGGTAACTATCAGCGTCCACTCTAGTTTGGACGCTGATAGTTAATTTTTTTTTTTTTTTTTTCATTCTAGGACCATTAATGGTCATCTATCAACGTCCACTCCACTTTGGACGCTGATAGTTAATTTTTTATTTAATTTTTTAGGACCATTAGCGTCCATAAAGTGGACGCTAATGGTTAACTATCAGCGTCCACTCCGGTTTGGACGCTGATAGTTAATTTTTTAGGACCATTAGCGTCCATAAGGTGGACGCTAATGGTTAAATATCAGCGTCCATTCCAGTTTGGACGTTGATAGTTAATTTCTTTTAAAAAATTTTTAGGACCATTAGCGTCGACAAAGTGGATGCTAATGGTTAACTATCAGCGTCCACTTTCGTTTGGACGCTGATAGTTAATTTTTTTAAAAAAAATTTTAGGACCATTAGGGTCCACTTTGTGGATGCTAATGGTTAACTATCAGCGTCCACTTTGAGTGGACGCTAATGGTTGACTATTGGCGTCCACTTTGAGTGGACACTAATGGTTGACTATCAGCGTCGACTATGCCATCCATTTACATTAGCTTTAGGGTCAAAACATTGCGACTTTTAGCGTCGACAAAGTGGACGCTAAAAGTGATCATTAGGGTCGACTTTAAGTGGACGCTAATAATCACACATTTGATCATTAGGGTTGGACGATTAGCGTCCACACCTTTAGGGTCCACAACAGAGTCCACTTTAGGACTTTTAGCGTCCACTTCAAGTCGCCCCTAAAGACCTAAATTCTTGTAGTGTATAATCATGAATAGTTAATGTGAGAACAAACTTTTTTAATATCAAATATTTGCATACACTAATTGAATTAACAATAATGTTTCAAACAATGTCAATCTCATTTGAATAATTATAAATACATACATAGATGAGGTGGAGGCCCAAGAGAAACCTGCGTTAACTTTCAAATTATATATATATATATATATATATACATGATTCCATGAAGATTGAGTTTAGCTTATTAAGGAAATAAATCGAAAAACACAAGTATAAAAATAAAAACAATATTCAATATAAAAAAATATATTAAATACAAATAAGAAATGGAGAAAAATCTTTTAAGAAAGAATATTTAGAAAAAGGTAAACTCTAAAGCTCATGGAAAGCAAGGAACTCTGGGGCACGTGTCATTCAGGTCTACAAAGCACCCAATCCCAGTAGAATTAGGATTCTCTCTAATTTAAATTAACTGGAGAATATTCAGTTACCTATATTGGAAGAATATTTTTGTCTTCTTAAAAAGTGAAAATACAGAATTACTCATCACATATAACTAACTAGATATTCTCCAATTGAAATGAACTAGAGATGATCATGTTCCATCCCAGTAGTGCCACATGTTCCTTAGTTCATACCTTCGGGCACAACGAGCATTGGGAGGTTGAACCCGTCGACCACGCTCACCGCGTAGAAGTCCAAACCTTTGAAGCTGTTTAGCGAGAACTTTGCTAATGTGACGGGTGGCTGGTACCCAACCCTGCCGCAATCCAAAGCCCCAAACCCACAGTTGCCGACACTACAAAAAAAGGGCAATCTTTTGACGTGGCAAACAGTATCCATTTTTTGCCACATCAGTAAATGTTGACGTGCGAAAATTGGCATGTCAACAAATTTTTTTTTGACATGCCAAAAGTGGCACGTCAACATTTACTGACGTGTTGAATATAACACGTCAAGATTTACTGACGTGTCAATATTTGACACATCAGTAAATTTGAATTCAATTTAATTTTAAAACTTTTTAATTAAATAACTTAATAATTTAATATTTACTGATGTGTCAAAGTTAGACACGCCAATAAATATAATGTATCTATATGGTTTATTTATATTATATTTATAAATAATATATAATATGATCCCAACATTCAATGATAGTTTTCTACAAAACAAACACTTTACTTCCCCTTTATAACCCCATTTCAACATTCAAAAATACAAGACAATTAGTGATTGTTAGCCATGCATAACAAGAAAGCGCGCATGCTTTAATTGGGATAGCATATATATATAGCAAAATCAAAAGGATATATAACATTTTAACGTGCATGGTTCAAACCTAAAGGATATATAACATTTTCCGCATTAAATTAACGTGCTTTAATTTGGAATCTCATTAAAATAATTAAAGTAACATTAGTCATATTGAAGTTTTGACATATATATATATATATATATATATATATATATATAAATAAAATAAAATAAAATAAAAAGATAAAAGAAATTCTGACGTGCCATATGTGGCACATCAGAATTTCTTTTCAATATTTTTTTGTTTTTTTTTTGTTTTCTTGTTTTATATCATTTTTATTTTATATTATATATATTTCATCTAACTTTTGTTTTTTATTAGTAAGGATTTTAAATGAAAATGAGACTCAAAATCTTTCCAAATTTTTATTAGATAACTCTATTGTTGCTCTTGGCCTTCCGATCCGGATTTCTTTGAATTTTATTCTCCATTCGCTTAGTATAGAAATTAAAAAAATTAAAATCTGTTTTCTACTCTATGTCTTTTTTTTTTTTTGCACAAAAAACACTATTTATTTGCCAATAAAACAAAGAAAGATGAAATGAAATTGTCATTGCATCTACTAGGTTTTCTTCTTCAAGAATTCTTTCTTCCTCGTCTTCTTCTTCTTCTTTTCTTATCAATCAATCGGACCATTTTACAAAGCTGTTTTAGTGTACAACAAACAGTTATATATAATACCGGCACGATGACAATTTGATATTTTCCTATATATATATATATATGTCAAAACTTCAATATGAATAATGTTAATTTAATTATTTTAATCAGATTCCAAACGAACGAGAAAAATGTTATATATCCTTTAGGTTTGAACCATGCACGTTAATAAATTTTTATTTAGTATTAGATCAGTGTGGGTTAACCACATCTTACTTATTGAGTGAATTAATATCTCCATTCATCGTATTTACTCTTGTTAATAATTTTCACCATCACCTTATTATTTAGTTTGAAATTGCCAAAAAAACAAAAAATTAGTTAATACAAATTCTGACGTGCCATCTTTGGCACGTCAGAATTTCTTTTATCTTTTTATTTATATATATATATATATATATATATATATATATATATATATAAATTCTTGACATGCCTACGTGGCACATCAGGAATGTGCCTTGGGAAGGCCAGCAGGCCCATCACACATGCCTTCTATTTTATCTATATATATATATATATATATATATATATATATATGACGTGCTAATTTAGCACGTCAGTATTTTTTTTTTCTTTTTTTTTTTTTCATATCAGGTTTATATATATAAAATATAAATATATATTATATGTTTCTGCCGTGCTAATTTGGCACGTCAGAATTTTCTGACGTGTCAAAACTAGCACGTTAGAAATTTTTGACATGCTAAAACTAGAACGTCAGAAATTTCTGACGTGCTAAGTTTTAGCACGTCAGAAATTTCTGACGTGCTAAAATTAGCACGTCAGGAAAAAAAAAATAGCAGGACATTCAACTTAATTTTCCCTCTTTTTCCCTTTTTTTATTATTTATTGTTTCCCCAAATCTACTTTTCTTATTTAATTCCAAATCTTCTTTCCCTCTCTCAATCTCCCTGAATCTCCCTCTTCTCTCTCAATCTCTTTGCACAGCAGCAGAGCTAGAAGAAAAGCAGATCAAGAAAAAGAAAAACAGATCAAGAAAAAGAAAAACAAAAGGTAAAAATGGGGAAAAGATCATAAGAGAAGCAGAAGAAAAAAAAAAAAAAAAAAAAAAAAAAAAAAAAAAAAAAAGGAGAAGATCAGAAGAGAAGCAGAAGAAAAAAAAAACAAAGAAGAGAGATTTTTTATTTGAAGAAGCTCTGATTTGGTTTATTTTGATTTGATTTGAGGGATTTTTGATTTGAAGAGAAGAAGATCGAAGAAGGATAAGGTTTATTTTTTTATTTGAGTTTTTAATTTTTTGAAGATTTTGGGTTTGGGTTTTTGAAAATGGAGGAAAGAAGAGAGAGAGAGTGAAAATGGAGGAAGGAAGAGATCAGGGAGAGAGCTGGAGGAGAAGAAATGTACGATTGTATTCCAGAATTAAAAAAATATTTTAATTGAAAAAAGAAATCCATAAAAAATTTAAAAAAAGAAAAATTATTTTTTTTAATAATTTTGAATTTCCTGACGTGTTAATTTTTTTTTTCAATTAAAAACATTTACTGACGTGTCAGAAAAATTTTCTGACGTGCCAATTTTGATACGTCAAAAAATTCTGACGTGTTACATCTGACACGTCAGAAAATTCTGACGTGTTAAATTTAACACGTCAAAAATTTTTCGTTTCTGACACCCATAATTTTAACGCCTGAGACCCATCAAAAGGATTTTCTGACGTGTCAGACCACCTGACACGTCAGAAAATGTAAGTCAGCAAAAAATTAGTTTTTTGTTGTGCGATCAGGCACTTGAAATTGCTACTAGACTCTCGGCCACAGTGGGTCAGACAATCATTAATTTATTTGAGAAGAAACTTCATAAAAGATCCCTAAATTACCACACAATTTGAAAAGACCTCACAAATTTTAAAACCTCTGAATTTCACCCCCTCCACCCCGAACTTTCAATTTGATGCAATCTATCCCTCCTCGTCAGTTTTTGGACGTTAAAAATGATGAAATGACATTTATACCTCTAAAACTTTTATAAAATTCATAATTTACCCTTAATTTCAAATTAAAAAAAAAAAAAAAAACTTAAATTGAAGGGTAATTTGGTCTTTTTATTGATTTCCGTTAGGGTTGAACGAAAAAATTTCACAGAGGGGGGTCAATTGTATTAAGTTGAAAGTTTAGGAGATGAAATTAAGACTTTTTAGAACACGTGGTAGTTCAAGAGTTTTAAGTGAAATTATCACTATATTTGTTATATACTTATATTTTTGGATGAAGCTGGAGGTAAATTAACCGTAGAAAAAAGCTATTTAGTCAAATAAAGATATTTATAATTTTTAAAGACCAAAAAGCTTTTCAAAATAAAATGCGTTCAATATATGCTTCTAGTTCTGCATGGAAACTTAATTGGAAGACTTTCAAGTTCAAGCAAACCACTCTTGTATTTGTTTTCGTGGAAATGACGCAACTACCGATCATCGATCTAGAACCAGAGGTTTCTGACCAAAAACGCGTCCATAGCGTTTTGAAAAGTCATGTATACCGTAAACCAAACGCGGAATTAGCCTCATTTTCTACGAAATTGTTGGGTATCCATTAATAATTAGTTGAGTATGATTTTTGTTGTAAAGAAATTTATGAGGTTCATTTCTTCTGATTCTGCAACAAGGCTTTTGGAAGACTTTTAATGTCACGCAAAAACCATTATTAGGCTGAGATTATCAAATTATGAAATTTATGCCATTTTTTAAGAGCCAAAAACTATGTTTTAATTTTATGAAGAAGAAATATCTCCGTAAAAATGAAGAA
The DNA here is from genome assembly GCF_965113065.1 of Corylus avellana. NCBI lineage: Eukaryota > Viridiplantae > Streptophyta > Magnoliopsida > Fagales > Betulaceae > Corylus > Corylus avellana. Next base: position 24,005,224 of record NC_142490.1, on the reverse strand, counting down.
AAACACTTTTGAGAAACAATTTCTTTTTAGTTGCTTTGATAACATGTCACATTTTTAATTGGTGACATTTTCCAAGTATTTCAATACTTAAAAAGGCCTAAATTCTATAATTTTAGGGAATCCTGATCCGAGACATTTACTTCAAGTGTTAAACATCTATGGCTACGACTCTGAATAGCCCTTAAGAATACATTGTGCTCATTAACTTTATTATTTATTGTACATAAATCCTTATTACTTTGAAGTTATTAAAGAAATAATATGTTAATGATATATGCAAAGAAGACGGAGGAGTTTGACTTGGAGAGGCTTAGACCCAACGCTGAAGCCTCGTGGGCTTTCTTTCCCAACATGTTAAATGTAGGTTAAAGCCATGCACGTATGTACATGTTAAATGTAGGTTGAAGACAAAATAATAGTCCCACTCTAACTAAGTTAATGCAGGCTATGTTGTTTTAGGACGACAACTTTTTTCTTCTTCTAAGCAACAAATAGAGAGAGGAAGGGGCAGAATCCAATTAGACCACTCACAATTACAAAAATAGATAAGTAAGACACTAAAAAACTTGATCTCTAGATCGGATTATGCATATCAAATGTAAAATACATTTTTGTTGTATTTGTGAACTGTGCACCGCTACATGTAGTGTACACTGCATGTGCACACATTCATCTCATTAATATACTATTTCTCTCCACATCTCTCTTTTTCCAAAATTTTCTCCTACTACTTCTCTTTCACATCTTTTTTTTCAACATTTTCTCCTACTATTTCTCTCTCCATGTCCCTTTTTTCCCAAAAATTGAAAAATATATAGGATGTTAGAAAAAAATACAATCTTTACTAAAAAAAAAATTTAAATGATATAAAAAAAAAAAAGATAATCAGATGTTTAGTGTTTTTTAAAACTCATTAACTAAATTAAATAAAGTGAGTTTTGATTAACCGTTTTACGTAAAATATACATAAACAAATGTAAATGCTACAAGCAAAAGTAAAAGTCAAGCAAACCATAAACCCAATGGTCAAACATATCTCATATTCTACGCTGCAGCCATTACTGACTACAGAGTACTAGCTTTTTGAGAAGACCAGCAAACCGTACATTCTTACTTTTTTCTCTCATATCAATCAAACCTACTACAGTATCAGCCATTTCATTAATTAACTCTTCAACTCATTATTGTGTGGGTGTCTTTTTTTACAACATCCAATGAGAATTCTACTATTTTCATGGCATTTCTTGATGCCCATACGCCTACTTTCCATCAGCTTCTGTATCTCTAAGGTGTCTGGCAAATGTCTTGGCAATTAGCAATCCTTGTTGCTCCAATTGAAGCATAGCCTCGTATTTGACAGTGCTTCATCCACAAAACTGGTGCACTGGAATCCAAGTGTCGATTGTTGTTCATGGGAAGGCGTAACTTGCAGTGACGGACGTGTTATCTATCTCAACCTGACCCACGAATCCATCTCAAGTGGACTTGACAATTCAAGCAGCCTCTTCAGGCTTGAATATCTCCAGAATCTGAGTCTGGCTTATAACAACTTTAAGAATTCTGAAATTCCATCGGAGTTTGACAAGTTGACGAACTTGATTTGTTTAAACCTATCCAATGTCGGTTTTGCAGGACAGATTCCAATTGCAATTTCACGCTTGACAAGGTTGGTTAGTCTTGATTTATCTGTCGATGACTTAATCTTTGACACTCATGCGCTTCAACTTGAGAATCTAAATCTAAATATGTTGATTCAGAACCTTTCGGGGCTTGAAGTCACAAGTTCGAATTCCCCTCCCCCCCTCTTGTGCGAACATGTTGAAAAAAAAAAAAAAAAAAAACAATATATAAGAGATTGAATACAATGGAACTAATTCTTCATTATCCTCATTTTCCCAAATTGTCATTTTAAGATTGGCTTCTAGCAAGTTGAAAACATTTCCTAATCACTTCTTGATAAATCAATCTAGAGTATTAAATCTAGACCTGTCAGACAACCAGATCCTTGGAGAGATACCCAATTGGGTCTGGAAGTTTCCTAGACTTCACTCATTGAATCTTTCTCGACTCGAGATTTGCCTTTACTCAACATGTCTTTTGTGACATTTCTAGACCTTCGCTCCAACCTGATTGAAGGGTAACTCTCACTTTTCCCGAAACATGCTAAATACTTGGATTTCTTGTTGAATAATTCCAGCTCTATGATACCAGCTAGTATTGGTGACTCCCTATCTGTTGTTAACTTCTTCTCTCTTTCACACAATACATTCTATGGGAGTATCCCTGGATCAATATGCAATACTACACAACTTTTTACTCTAGATTTGTCTAATAACTTCTTGAGTGGCACGGTTCCCCAATGCTAAATTGAGATGAGTAAGACTCTAGGGGTGATGAATCTAAGGAGAAACAACTTCACTAGCACAATTTCTATCACGTTTCCAAGCAATTGTAGCTTACAAAGTTTAAATCTCAACAGAAACCAACTTGAAGGAAGGCTACCGAAATCTCTAGCCAAATGCACATCTTTGGAAGTTGGGTTAATAACTTTTTCGGTACCTGAGTTTTCACTTTTTTATTTTTTTCCCTCTAAGTTTTAAAACATGACAAATCTAGTACCCAACCTATGGGGAAAAGACAAAATCAATACCTCCATTAGTTCCGTATGTCCTACTTAACGGGTTTAGTAGGAAAATCAACAAGGAAAGCTTGGAATCCTAAAAAGTAAAAATAATTAAAAATTAAAAAATTAAAAAAAAAAAAAAAAAAAAAAACGAGCTACCTCTGTTTGGGTGCCTAGAAAACAAGGGAAAGAATGTGTTGCCGAGTTGACAAGAATTTATTTTTATTTCAGACGCTATTACATGTCCAAGTTCTTTCGGGTAATTTCAGAGACTAGTTCCAAGCTTTCCTTGTTGATTTTCCTACTAAACCCGTTAAGTAGGACTGACGGAACTAACGGAGGTATTGATTTTGTCTTTTCCCCATAGGTTAGGTACTAGATTTGTCATGTTTTAAAACTCAGGGGGAAAAAAATAAAAAAGTGAAAACTCAGGTAACAAAAAAGTTATTAACCCTTGGAAGTTTTAGAAGTTGAGAACAACCACATTGAGGATACCTTCCCATGTTACTTGAACAACATATCCACATTGCAAGTCTTTGTTTTGCGATCTAATAAATTTTACGGGTCTATTGATTGTTTAGGGCCTAATGCCTCTTGGTTGATGCTTCAAATTGCAGATCTAGCTGCAAACAATTTCACTGGTAAGCTTCCAATAAATACTTTTTTGATTGGAAGGTGTTGATACAAAATATATCCTAAAGCCCAAACCAAAAGGCCTATGGCTCGCTAGGATATCAAGACCCTAAAGCCCAAAGCTCATGAAGTCCAAACACAATCACTCAATCATATCAAACCCACAATTAAGCGTGCAGTTATGCACCATATCTCAACAGGTGGCATGCAGAATCACGTATCCCTATAATCAAGGGGGTATGATCACTCTCCAAACAACTCAATTTGGGAGTTACAACCCAAATCAGAGAATAACCCACTGAATATCTCCCAAAAGAAGTCTAAATATATAATATCCTATCCACTTGAATCTATCATATTATCTTAAAGGATGATCTACAGTTTCAACCACTCCCACGAATCATGGGAGTCAAGTGAGAGTCCCACTAGAGTTCACCTACTTACAGCCTCTATAAAAGGAGGACCCACCTATGGTACAGATACGTACTCATCTCTTACTCTTATTATTCTCAGTTATTATTATTCACTATTTCTTTATTACTCTTGTCATAATCAAACTTTCACTCAGGCATCGAAGGTGGTACAACCACCACACCCCCCTTTTCGCGGTCTGTCACTACTGATCCTTCTTCGTTCTTAGCAGACTTTGGAATCCAGTTGCTACCAGGGTTGATAACTGTCTCAACATAAGGCAATAATGGTGATAAAAATAAGGGCAAATCTCAGCTCAATCACCTCCGATTTCATGGCATATTTATTACCAAGATGTGGTATTTGTTACCATGAAAAGTCTACAAATGGAGCTGATGAAGATCTTAACTATCTTCATTTCCCTTGACTTTTCATGGAATAATTTTGATTGGCCAATACCTAAAGAAGTAGGAGAACTCAAATTGTCTCATAATGCTTTCACAGGCCAACTCACAAAATCATTAGCAAATTTGACTTATCTTGAGTCATTAGACTTGTCAAGAAATGAGCTTACTGGTGAGATCCCTGTTCAATTTCCAAATGGCCTTATTTTCCTATCAGTTCTCAACGTTTCGTTCAATCGATTGGTGGGAAAGATTCCACAAATCAAGCAATTAATTTGCTACATTTTCATAAACTTCTTACGAAGGGAACATAGGATTATGTGGCTTTCCGTTGAAAGAAAAATGCATGCATATGTGGAGAGTCGGGATCATCACCTCCAACATGTAAAGAAACTCATTTGAATTCTGGTAATGCAATTGATTGAAAATTCTTATGTGCTTAATTGGGATTTGTTTTCGACTTTAGGATTGTTATTGGGCCTCTTATGCTTTGGAAGAGGTGGAGAATATATATATATATATATTTTCTAATCAAAGAGTTGGAGGATATGCTACTATAACCATGTAGATGACATTTTTTTTAAAATGTTCGCCTAGCTATATATTAGAATAGAAAATCGTCAAAGACGAGCTCACAAGAATGAAGCACGAAGGCATTAGTAATTGACATGAGGAGTAATGCAATCATGTTTGATTTCTTTCTTCTTCCTTTTTTCTTTCAATATAACATTAATGAATATATATATATATATATATATATATATATATATATATATATCCATGAAATTGGATGTGAATTAATGTTAATGACTTTTTGATTGTGGATTTCCAGGTGACTTATAAGAGGCTGATGGGATGCGAAAGCCAAACTAACTCATGGTGTCACAGTACTTGCCTTGGTTACTATTATATACTAGCTTATAACCCATTACAATTTAATTATAAAATTTAAAAATATTATAATCGTACTTTTTTTAAGTATTATGAAATTTACTTTTCATAATTGCCAGAGGAAAACTTGAATTTTGCTTAATCAAAATATTAATATAAAATTATAAAAAATCTCTAATATTGTTGATGTAATACTTATTAGATTTTAACACAAATAAAACTCAAATTATGAACATTCAAAAATTTACTTGGGTTATAAAAAGAATATGCGCGAGATTCTTTGTTATAGTTTAATTTCAAAATTTAAACACATCTCTATCGAACTTTTCATTATAGGTTGTAAAAATAAAAAATAAAAAAATAAAAAAAACTATCACGCTCTTTTAAATAAAAAGACATACTAAAGGTTATACACCAATATATTACTCAACATAATGACACACAATCATACACAGAACATTGTATAAATGTATAAGTCCCATAAAATTTTACTATATATCATAAGGCCTTTAACTTTAATTAGTTTAATTCATATAAATTAAAACATGTTAAAATCATTGTTCCCATATGTATAGTTTAAAATGAAAAATAAGAAAAAAAATAGCGAAAAGAAAACTTGGATTGTGATTATCAAAGCATTAATAGAAAGTTAGTAAGAATCATTTATATTATTAATGTTATACTTATTAAATTTCATACAAATTATAAAACCCATATAATTATGAGCCTTAAAAAAAGTACTAGCAAAATAATAAAAAAATCTTTCAATCAACAATGCAATCAAATAAGCATCCCACATTATATTCAACCTTAATTATCTCTTAGGTGTTTCGAAGTTCCTTTTTTGTATAATAATCAAATAAATTTTTGAAAAAAAAAAAAAGCATAAAAAGTACTTTAAAAAAATATCTGAAAATCCAGGTAAATCATACAAATAAACAAAAAATCTCATAGGCGAAAAGGTCTCGAGAAAATATTAAATAAGAAGCATGTTATATCGAACAATTAACAATTTTATAAACTAGTGGACACTAAGCAAAATAAGCCTCAAGATGACCGTTGTGATTTTACACTTTGGTTTGGACATCGAATATATAATTACTCATAAGATGCTAATCATATGTGTGTGTATATATATATTATTAATAAAGATTATTTTTGCTAATGAAATCAAAAATAAATACCTAATCATTATGTTGAGTAAAAATCCGACAACCTATACAATTATATATTAAAAAAAAACAAAAATAATGCAATAGAATTTTTTTTTTTATTTTGTTTCTACCTCCTATCATTTAGTTCATCTAATTCAACTATAACATATAATATTATGTTATATACATATTAAAGTGATTAAACATAATAATATATAATTTGATTTGTATTATTTGTTTCCATATTTGATTTTGACATAAGTAATACTTAATTTATTGAATAATTTATATGTGGAAAACTCTTCAAATATAATTAAATACCATTAATTACGCTAATTTAATGAACCGATTTTTCAAGTAAAAACCGGTTCACTCTTAAAAAACCGGTTCACAAATTATGTCTTAAAAAACTGGTTTAGCATTAAAATAAAAAGGGTTCACGTCACATGTCGCAATATTAAGGCATTTTTGAGAGTGATTCAGCTTATATATGTATATGATATGATTAGTAGTCGACTTTTGGTGTAAGATTTGTAATATTACTCTACGCTCATCAAATGTGTAATTCTAATGGTTACATAAAATGTTCATTGGGATACGGATACTACTTTAATTTGTATCTCAATTAGTGGTATGTATGTATTGTATTTTTTTAATTTCATCATGAGTTGTGTGGTTCTTCATAAATCATAGAGATGATGGTTTTTTACACTTTGTTGGTGCTCTGATGATGTTACTGCCACAACATATATTTATGAGTTATGTCATGTATCAATATCAAGTTAAAAACTAACCAAATTAGAATTACACCAAATTGTTCAACATAAAACCTAACACTAATGTTGTAGGAATGGTTGGTTGGCTCACTGATTAAATTAAAGGAATTCGTATAATTTATCTAAAAGTTTTCCTATCAATTTTGTAAGGATCTGATGCCAATGAAGCTCATGATCAGTCTAGAAGTATTCTGAGCTGCTAAACCAGAGTTCAAGTTTATAGTGTTGACAACTATAGCAAATTACAGTTCAATTTTAAATGTGCGATTTAAAAAAATAGCGTTTTTAAATCACAACTAATGAAAATAAGATTTTTAAAAATATAATTAAGCGTTTGGTAAAATTACAGTTAGGCCTTTAAATTTGTGTATTTTTAAAAATGCACTCCTTATTTGGAGTTTGAAAAAGGCAACACGCTAAGTCAAGAGCAAAGGACAGCCCGCATCTCTGTCACGTCCTCTTTTGAACAAACACTCCTGAGACACAGCACCCGAAGAGAAAACTTTGAGACTGTACAGAGAAAAATCTTCCCAAAAAGTCTACAATGAAAAGTGACAATAAAATAATTTTATAGACAAACATTTTACTCTTCACTTCCTAACGGGACATATTTCTCGTTAAGACGGGATGAACAAAATAACATATCTGAGAAATTCACGTCTTAATGGGAAAGCAGTTCCGTTATGACGGTAAGAACAAATGTCATATATCTTCGTCACATGTCCCGTCCTAACGCACCATCTGATGAGAAAACAGGGAGTCCAACATTGGTCTCATTACATGTCCCGTCCTGACGAGGAAACAATAGCTTCAAGTTCAACCCCATTACATCCTCGTCTTGTCACAACTCCTGACGAGAAAACAGTAGCTTCAACCATAATCCCGTTACATGTCCCGTCCTGATGCAATTCCTGACGATGAAATAGTAACTTCCCGTTACATGTCTCGTCCTAACGGAACTTCTAACGAGGAAACAGTGGGTTCTTAGCTCAGTCCTGTTACATGTCCCGTTCTAACAAGGTTCGTGATGGGAAAACAGAAAGCTCTTCCAAAATCCCTAAAAGCCTAAGTGCTATTCCCCAAAGTTTTAAACACAAGAATTACACGAAATATCATTGACTAAGGCCAAATTAAAACCTAACAAATAATATATTACCTCGAGGTATTTCAGTCAGCTCATGTATGTTGTGCAAGTTATTCCTAAGTTATAGAATTATAAAAAAGTTAAAAAAAAATAATAAAAAAAAAATTCCGATGTAAGATTGTATCTTTGATATAATAACGTCACGTGGAAACGAGAGTTTTCGCTTACGATTTTGCTAGCTCAAATATCGGGGCGTTACAAAAATGCACTTTACCCCCCTCCCCCCCCCCAAAAAAAAAAAAAAAAAAATTCTCCTCATTTTTCATTTAGCCTCCAATGTTTCAAAATTGGCAATATACCCCAACAAAGTATCAAAAATTCATAATATGGCCCATCTGTTAGCCATTTTTGTCTAATTTGAAAAAAATTTGCTCACGTGCATTTTTTTGTCTGAACTTCCTAAATTTGTCCCTTATTTTTTGGGCAGAATTCCAAAAATAACCCTAATTAACTTAAAAACAAAAAAAACAAAAAAAAAACAATTTAGGGGTGGTCGTAGCCACCCCCTTTGGCCATGGGTCTGGTCGGATTGCCCCCACAGCCTATGGGGAAGGCCTACCAAGAGGCCAAAATGGGGGTGGCCAAAAATACTCCAAACCCTTTGGATCGGCCACCCCAAATGACCACCCAATCTAGCTAAATTGGCCACCCCCCAAAGGGGTGGCTACAGCTGCCCTCAAGTTTTTTCCTTTTTTTTTTTTTTTTTTTTTTTGGTCAAAAATATAGAGACAGTTAGTTATTTTTAATAATTTTCCTAAAAGAGAATGGAAATTATTGATGGATAGCTCACATTGCAAATTTTAGATACTTTGTTATGGTACAATGCCAATTTTTAAACATTTGAGGCTAAATTGAAAATGAGGTAAAACTTTTGAGAGGTAAAATGCATTTGATACATTTTATGTGAGTTGTAAACATACACGTTTGATATATAAAATAACCATGTTATGCGGGAAGAAAATAATAACAAGTATCTGAGTGAGTTTTACTCACTTGAGTCATAGGCTTCCTCTACCAAGACCTCATGAGGCTCTACAACCTCAAAATCTAAGAAATGACCCACAATTAGTTCTAAACCCGAGCTAAAACAAGCTCTAAATTCTAATATGCTTAGAATAGGCTTACTGTCTGACCATCGAACGTTCCAACAGAAGAGGTTGAACATTTGGTCACAACATCAAACATTCATCTAGATGAGAGTTGAACGTTCGGTGATCGGCAGAAACTCATTTTGAACCAAAAACCAACAAAACCTTCTCTCGGTAGGTCCTAAGGTATTAACATGATCCAAAACAAAGTCCTAAACCACAATAATGCACTCATGCAAAAAAGATGCGTCCAACATTATCAATCCACTAATTCATTATTAAGCTAGTGTTAAAGCCAACAAAAACCACCTAAAGGCTTAAAATCTACAAGATATGCTACGAAAACAAACCAAATAGTAAAACAACAACTAATAACATGAGTTGGGCTAGGAAAGTTACCTCCTTTAAACCACAAAAGACCAAGAAGACTCCTCCTCCAAGACACTCTCTCACACTCACTCTGGAGGAAAACTGACTGGAAAACACAAAATTTTTTTACAGAGAAGCCAACTAGGTTTTTGGTAATAAGGATCTCGAGGCAGATGCAGACATTTGACATAACAATATTGATTTAGTCTTTTTGAGGACTTATTGTAGAATTTTGCAGGCTGCTCATGGTAATTAGTACTTTTGGGTGATGTTCCAAATTTAGTGTTTTGAGATGTACTTGTGTATTAAGGTTTAGCATAGATATTCTTTTTAGCAATGATAAGTATAATGTAGTGATTTTAGTTAATATGTGACTCTTAGTAAATGCTATGATTATAATAATAAAAGAGAAGTCATATACTTATGCTGCTTAGTGTGGCGTCTCACATCGCCTGGGTATGAAAATGGATATGTGCTTATATGTATACTTACACGCTTTATATCAACAACATGTTTTAAAGTCATGATGGTCATGATCTCATCAGAACTCTGTAATTAAGCAAGCTTATGCAAAAGTAGTACCAGGATGGATGACCTCCTAGGAAGTCTGATTCGGGGGAACCAAAAGCGGACAATATTGTATGTCAATGGGGTGGGGTGCTACACTTATTAATCTCTTTTTGATGAGTAGAGGATATATTTGAACTTAGTTACTTGGTAAAAGAGTTTAGGGAGACAATCGAGTTATTTCCCAATTAATTAATTTCAAGAGTGTTACAAGGGAGCAACCACCCACTACCGGAGGATTGTCATTCCAGCTACCCCCAGCAGTGGAAGGTTGTCCTACATTTTTTATCTTCAATTTCTCATAATACGTTAGGACATGCATTTTACTCCCATTAGGTGTTATATTTCCAATTTCATTCCCCATGCAATAATTCGAATCTAATGGTACTCCATTTTGTGTCAAAAGGTACAACTAAAGTTCTTCCTCAATGTCCAGTTTTATGGTAAGAAAGTTCATAGGTAAATAGATGAAACTCATAATTATAAAGCTCTATTCACCCAGTCGGAAATGAATATCCTGTCCTACTTATGCACTCAATATGAATACATTATTAAGACAAATTTATTGTTGGATGCATCCAATTTATTCAAAATTGATAATATTACTCAACTTCGAAGTTTTATATATGGAAGAGGGAAACCTTGTTGAATTTTCTTAACTTCCAAAAAACAATGTTCGTATTACATGGCTGACCAGAAGTCAGGGTGGGGGGAGTGATAGCCTTTACTCAAGGTTAGAGAAGAACGGCAGCATACAATCGACTCCACAACTAAATAGAACTGATAATCCTTATAGGTTTTGTGCCGTTTATGGAATGTTGCCATCTTTAACCGCCTTCATCACTGGTATTAGGTCGTTTGATAGGCCAAATCATTTCTTTGACCAATTTCCGACTATTCTTAAAAAAGCTCTGTCATGTTTGTTTTTTATTTATAATCCCCCTTTTCCCCCCCTCCCCACATTAAATAGGAAAAAAAAAATCTAAAAATGCAGTAAACTAAAATTCATAAACATATGATTTAGAAACAAAGTTTAAACGCATTCGGGCGAATAAGTATGTTTATGAAGTAAATTAAGACTCATAAACATATTATTTTGCATGGTCAGTTTACTCAACCAAATCACAACACACACCAGAAGTATGTGAAGCAACTCAGTAGCAAACTCTTATCCATCAAGCCCTTCAAGAAAGGTAAAATAGTACACAGAGAGAGAGAGAGAGAGAGCCTTGCTTCAATTACAAGAAACACATTACACTTTCTTCCATCCATGTCTATATCATATTTGGTTAAGATCGATGATGTGAAAACCTGATTCTCCCTCACGGCGGTGGCCCAGCCTCCTCCTCCTCCTCCTCCTCCTTCATTAGAGGCAGCAATCCCACTACTTAACTGTCTTGATCCATCAAGATTATCTGAAACCAGAAAGCAGCCTGCAATGGATTTCCTGAGCTGAAGCTGCTCAAAGAAGAGAACTTGAACAACTATTCCAAGAGGAAGCCTCTCATTCTGTGCAGCATGGGTGCATGCTTCTAAGGAAAGCTTCTGGGAGTCCATCAGCCTGCAGAGTTGTTCTCTTTCCGACTCTGCCAACCATGGGTGTGACTGCAGGTTTGACAACCAAAGGGAAACCAAATAAGCCCAAATTTAAAAAGTGTTTCCAATCCAGTATGCTGTCTTCTTTTTTTATCATTATTTTTTTGTCCCTTTCATTTTTCTAAGGGCCTATAATATGATTTCAGACCCTGGTAAATCCAGTGCCAACAGCCCTGTCTGGTTCAAATTTCCTGACTGAAACCAAGACGAAGTGAAACCGACCTTGGTTTGGTGGCATTAGTTTGTGAGAACTTTTCACTGATCAATATACCCATGACGATATAAATTTGTGCTACATCATTGGACTTCAAGTGTCTAAATTGACCTATACAACCATTTGCAAATACACCCTCAAATTTTCATTTCGTGGCACTGTACCTCTTCAAACTTTCAATTCATTGTGCGCATTTAATCATCCATTAGATCATAGATTGCAATGAAATGATAATTTGTGAAGGTCACATGTCACAAATAGTTGTTTGGTGGTGTCTTTGTTAAATGCGTGTCAGCTTAATTTCTCCCCCTAAAAAAGTAAAAGATAAAAAACATAATGGCAAAAAAAAATAGGTTTAAAATAGAATTAAATAAAACAATATCCGGGCAACACATGGTATCATAGGTTGGCGGAACAATAGGTCCTAATTAGGTTCTACTTCTAAATTGGAAAAAAAATAAAATTGCAAAGACAAAACCTATTCATCTTTATAAAATGCCTCCTATTTGTAGAGTAGCTGCTAAAACTATAGGAAACAAATTGTGCACATGAAATCATTAATCATGAATAGTTAATGTAAGAACAAACTTTTTTAATATCAAATATTTTGCATACACTAATTGAATTAACAATAATGTTTCAAACAATGTCAATCTCATTTGTATAATTATAAATACATACATGGATGAGGGGGAGGCCAAGAGAAACCTAAGTTAACTTTCAAATTATATATATATATATATATATATATACACACACATACATGATTCCATGAAGATTGAGTTTAGCTTATTAAGGAAATAAATCGAAAAGCACAAGTATAAAAACAATATTAAGTATAAAAAAATATATTAAATGCAAATAAAAAATGTAGAAAAATCCTTTAAGAAAGAATATTTAGAAAAAGGTAAACTCTAAAGCTCATGGAAACAAAGGAACTTTGGGGCACGCGTCGTTCAGGTCCATAAAGCACCCAATCCCAGTAGAATTAGGATCATCTCCAGTTTAAATTAACTGGAGAATATTCAGTTACCTATATTGGAAGAGTATTTTTGTCCTCTCAAAAGTGAAAATACAAAATTATCCATCATATATAACTAACTAGATATTCTTCAATTCAAATGAACTAGAGATGATCATGTTCCATCCCAGTAGTGCCACATGTTCCTTAGCTCATACCTTCAGGCACAACGAGGATTGGGAGGTTGAACCCGTTGACCACGCTCACGTCGTAGAAGTCCAACCCTTTGAAGCTGTTTAGTGAGAACTTTGCTAACGTGACGGGTGGCTGGTACCCAACCCTGCCGCACTCCAAAGCCCCAAACCCACAGTTGCCGATCAGGCACTTGAAAAGCCAATCATTAATTTATTTGAGAAGAAACTTCATAAAAGACTCCTAAATTACCACACAATTTGAAAAGACCTAGGCCCCCTCCTCCCCGAACTTTCAATTTGTTACAATCTACCCCTTCCCGTCAATTTTTGGACGTTAAAAATGATAAAATGACATTTATATCCCTGAAACTTTTTTAAAATTCATAATTTACCCTTAATTTCAAATTGAAATTTTTTTTAAAAAAAAAATGTAAATTTAAGGGTAATTTGGTCTTTTTAGTGATTTCTGTTAGGGTTTAACAAAAAAGATTGACAAAGGGGGTCAATTGTATCAAATTGAAAGTTTAGGAGATGAAAAAACTTTTAAAACACGTGATAGTTCAAGAGTTCTAAGCGAAGTTATCTCTATATTTGTTATATACTTATATTTTTGGATGAAGCCGGAGGTAATTAACAGTAGAAAAAAGCTATTTAGTCAAATAAAGATATTTATAATTTTTAAAGACCAAAAAGCTTTTCAAAATAAAATGCGTTCAATGCGTCTAGGTCTGCATGGAAACTTAATTGGAAGACTTTCAAGTTCAAGCAAACCACTCTTGTATTTGTTTTCGTGGAAATGACGCAACTACCGATCATCGATCTAGAACCAGAGGTTTCTGACCAAAAACGCGTCCATAGCGTTTTGAAAAGTCATGTATACCGTAAACCAAACGCGGAATTAGCCTCATTTTCTACGAAATTGTTGGGTATCCATTAATAATTAGTTGAGTATGATTTTTGTTGTAAAGATATTTAATGTCACGCAAAAACCATCATTAGACTGAGATTATCAAATTATGAAATTTATGCCATTTTTAAGAGCAAAAAACTGTGTTTTAATTTTATGAAGAACTGGAGAAGAAATATCTCGTAAAAATGAAGAAAAGCACTTTTGAGAAACAATTTCTTTTTAGTTGCTTTGATAACATGCCACATTTTTAATAGGTGACATATTTCAAATGCCTAAAAAGCCTAAATTCTGTAATTTTAGGGAATCCTAATCCGAGATATTGACTTCAAGTGTTAAACATCTATGTCTACCATACCACTTTGAATATTGGCCCCTAAGACTACATTGTGCTTATTAACTTAATTATTTATAGTAGATAGATCCTTATTACTTTAAAGTTATTAAAGTAATAATATGTTAATGGTATATGCAAAGAAGACGGAGGAGTTTGACTTGGAGAGGCGTAAACCCAACGCTGAAGCCTCGTGGGCTTTCTTTCCCAACAAGTTAAATGTAGGTTGAAGCCATGCACGTATGTACATGTTAAATGTACGTTGTTTAGGTCTATTGAGCAAGACAAAATAATAGTCCAACTCTAATTAAGTTAATGCAGGCTATGTTGTTTTAGGACCATAACTTTTTTTTCTTCTAAGCAATAAATAGAGAGAGGAAGGGGCAGAATCCAATTAGAACGCTCACAATTACAAAAATAGGTAAGTAAGACACTAAAAAAATCGTTCTCTACATCGGATTATGTATATCAAATGTAAAATATATTTTTGTTACATTTGTGAACGGTGCACTGCTACATGTAGTGTACAGTGTACACACATTCATTTCATTAATACACTATTTCTCTCTCCACATCTCTATTTTTCCAAAATTTTCTCCTACTATTTCTCTTTCGCATATCTTTTCCCAACATTTTCTCTTACTATTTCTCTCTCCATGTCTCTTTTTTCCCAAAAATCAAAAAATAGGATGTTAGAAAAAATACAATCCTTATTAAAAAAAAAGTTAATGATATAAATGAAAAAGATAAATAATCGAATGTATGGTATCTTTTAAAACTCAATAACTAAATTAAATAAAGTGAATTTTGATTAACGTTTTACTTAAAATATACGTAAACAAATGTGAAATGTGAATGATACAAGCAAAAGTAAAAGTCAAGCAAACGTAAACCCAACGGTCAAACATATCTCATTTTCTACGCTGCAGCCATTAATGACTACAGAGTACTGGCCTTTTGAGAAGTCCAGCAAACCGTACGTAAGGCGTAAACCCAACGGTATTGCCGATTCAGTGATTAGTGTTTCGGCTATATAATATGTAGCTAGCATTCCAGTTTATGTGCACTCATTGACACGTAGATCAACTGTCATCATTGTTCGTTCCGGTTGAAGCAAAAATTAAGCCTTTGCGGCCTCTTTTTCTACACTTTCAGCTGCCAAATCGGAGTGCTATTCGATCTATCAGCCAACACATGCATCAGCTACAAGCCCAAAACGTAATGTACTCTTCGGTCTTACTCGATCTCTTGAACCCATCAGTCATTTCATTAATTAACTCTTCAACTCATTACTGTGTGGGTGTCTTTTTTTACAGCATCCAATGAGAATTCTACTCTTTTCATGGCATTTCTTGATGCCCATATGCCTACTTTCCATCAGCTTCTGTATCTCTGAGGTGTCTGGCAAATGTCTTGGCAATCAGCAATCCTTGTTGCTCCAATTGAAGCATAGCCTCGTATTTGACAGTGCTTCATCCACAAAACTGGTGCACTGGAATCCAAGTGTCGATTGTTGTTCATGGGAAGGCGTAACTTGCAGTGACGGACGTGTTATCTATCTCAATCTGACCCACGAATCCATCTCAAGTGGACTTGACAATTCAAGCAGCCTCTTCAGGCTTGAGTATCTCCAGAATCTGAGTCTGGCTTATAACAACTTTGAGAATTCTGAAATTCCATCGGAGTTTGACAAGTTGACGAACTTGATTTATTTAAACCTATCCAATGCTGGTTTTGCAGGACAGATTCCAATTGCAATTTCACGCTTGACAAGGTTGGTTAGTCTTGATTTATCTATCGATGACTTAATCATTGACAGTCATGCACTTCAACTTGAGAATCCAAATCTAAATATGTTGGTTCAGAATCTTTCGAACCTTATGGAACTTTATCTTGATGGTGTAAAGATATCAGCGCAAGGGTATGAGTGGGGCCCGGCCTTATCATCTTCAGTACCAAAGCTTACAGTGTTGAGCTTGTCAAATTGTCTCCTTTCAGGGCCTCTTGATTCCTCAATATTGAATCTTCAGTCTCTCTCAATTATTCATTTGGATTATAACAATTTTTCTGCTCCAGTTCCAGAAATTTTTGCAAATTTCAAAAATTTGATGTCCTTGGATTTCGCTTATGCTAATTTGACAGGAAAATTTCCAAGAAAGATTTTCCAGATTCCAACACTACAGATGCTTGACTTATCAGGTAATAAACTACTTCAGGGTTCGTTGCCCGAATTTTCTTCGAATGGATCTCTTCGAACGTTGGTGCTTAGTAAGACAAACTTTTCAGGGACATTGCCAAATTCTATTGCTAACCTGAAAATGTTGTCCGTAATAAATCTTTCTGGTTGCAATTTCAATGGATCAATCCCAAAGTCAATGGCAAGCCTCACTCGATTGCTTTATTTGGACATGTCAAACAATAATTTCGGCGGATCAATTCCATCATTCAGTATGGTCAAGAACTTGACCACAATAAGCCTTTCCAAAAACAATTTAACAGGTGAGATTACTTCCACTTGGTGGAAAGAACTTCTGAATTTGGAGATTCTTGACTTGAGTTACAATTCATTGAATGGGAGTATTCCACTTTCTTTGTATTCCATTCCATCATTACGGAAATTACAACTTTTCAACAACCGATTTTTTGGTCAACTCACTGAATTTTCAACTATTTCTTCTTACCTATTAGACACCCTTAATTTGGGGCGCAACAATTTGGAAGGGCCAATACCTATGTCTGTCTTTCAACTACGAGGTCTTAAGGTACTCGATCTTTCTTTCAACAACTTTAATGGCTCCTTGCAGCTTAATGTTATTCGGACCTTAAGAAATCTTTTTTATCTCGATCTTTCCCACAACAGCTTAGTGATTGAATACAATGGAACTAATTCATCCTCCTTTTCCCAAATTGTCGTTTTAAGATTGGCTTCTTGCAAGTTGAAAACATTTCCGGATCACTTCTTGATAAATCAATCCAGATTATTAAATCTAGACCTTTCAGACAACCAGATCCACGGAGAGATACCCAATTGGATCTGGAAGCTTCCTAGACTTCAGTCATTGAATCTTTCTCATAACTATCTGGAGACTCGAGATTTGCCTTTACTCAACTTGTCTTCTATGACATTTCTAGACCTTCGTTCCAACATGCTCCAAGGGCAACTCTCAGTTTTCCCAAAACATGCTAAATACTTGGATTTCTCGTTGAATAATTTCAGCTATATGATACCAGCTAGCATTGGTGACTCCCTATCTGTTGTTAACTTCTTGTCTCTTTCACACAATACATTCTATGGGAGTATCCCTGGATCAATATGCAATGCTACACAACTTTTTGCTCTAGATTTGTCTGATAATTTCTTGAATGGCACGGTTCCCCAATGCTTAATTGAGATGAGTAAGACTCTAGGGGTGCTGAATTTAAGGAGAAACAATCTCATTGGCGCAATTTCTAACATGTTTCCAAGCAATTGTAGCTTACAAAGTTTAAATCTCAACGGAAACCAACTTCAAGGAAGGCTACCGAAATCTCTGGCCAAATGCACATCTTTGGAAGTTTTAGAACTTGGGAACAACCACATTGAGGATGCCTTCCCATGTTACTTGAACAACATATCCACGTTGCAGGTCTTTATTTTGCGATCTAATAAATTTTACGGGCCCATTGATTGTTCAGGGCCTAATGCCTCTTGGCCGATGCTTCAAATTGTAGATCTTGCTGCAAACAATTTCACTGGTAAGCTTCCAATAAAATACTTTTTTGATTGGAAGGCAATAATGGATGATAAAAATGAGGCCTCTCAGCTCAATCACCTCCGAATTGAAGATAATTCATGGCATATTTATTATCTAGATGTGGTATCTGTTACCATGAAAAGTCTACAGATGGAGCTAGTGAAGATCTTAACTATTTTCATTTCCCTTGATTTTTCATGCAACAATTTTGACGGGCCAATACCTGAAGAACTAGGAGAACTCAAATCGCTAATTATACTCAACTTGTCTCATAATGCTTTCACAGGCCAAATCCCAAAATCTTTAGGAAATTTGACTTATCTTGAGTCATTAGACTTGTCAAGCAATGAGCTTACTGGTGAGATCCATGTTCAACTTGCAAATGGTCTTATTTTCTTGTCAGTTCTCAACCTTTCGTTCAATCGATTGGTGGGAAAGATTCCACAGATCAAGCAATTTCCTACATTTTCAGAAACTTCCTTTGAAGGGAACATAGGATTATGTGGCTTTCCGTTGAAAGAAAAATGCACACCTGGAGAGTCGGGATCGTCACCTCCAACATCTAAAGAAACTCATTTGAATTCTGGTAATGCAATTGAATGGAAATTCTTAAGTGCTGAATTGGGATTTGTTTTTGGCTTTGGGATTGTTATTGGGCCTCTTATGTTTTGGAAGAGATGGAGGATATGCTACTACCAACATGTTGATGATATTTTTTTCAAGATGTTGCCCCAACTATATATTAGAATAGAAAATCGCCAAAGACGAGCATACAAGAATCAAGCACGAAGGCATTAGTGATTGATATGAGGAGTAATGCAATCAGGTTTGATTTTTTTATTTTTTTTATTTGGTTTCAATTTAATGTTAATGAATATTGTTAGTATTTGTGTTGGCTTAATTTGGTTCCAAAATGCAGAGGCTACTATCCATAGGCTCAAACACTGGTATAAAATGTTCAGAATCAAATCTCAACCATTCATAATGTAGATTCATGTGTTATGAACGTCCCTGTAAAATTTCAGCTCAATCGAACCACAAACACTTATCGATCGAAGCTATTAATCAAGGACGGACGAAATTTTCAAATTGCTGATGATTCCTGATTTTCACCCTCTGCATGCCCTGTCCAAATAGGCCCTCCCCCTGTTTGGATAGCAGTTTTGAAAACTCTGTTTCTGCTCCATAAGGCCCTGTCCAGATGGCCCATTAACTTGTCTGGACACCCAGTAAGTTTTACGCCTCAAAACGTGATTTTAAGTGTGTCAAGTCTAGGGTTTTGTTGGGAGTATATTGTTAAGTGCTAAAATATTCATATTTTCAGCCCTTAATTTGCATGTTTTAATCCTTTGGTTTTAGTTAATTAGGTCATTTTAATTCATTTTTGTGTTTTTCATACTTTTGTTGGCTTTTGGAAGAAAATGAAGTAAATTTGGATGATTTTGGCTCAAAGAGAGAAGATGGGAAAAATGGAGCTCCCTGACACTGCGATCGATCATAGGGTACTTGCGATCGAGCACAGTACCAGAGAGGACACAGCACGAAGCAGGCCATGAGCGATCAAGCGCATAACGAAAAGGGATCGATCGCAAACCTGGGATCGAGCACACACGGGTTGCGATCAATCACACCCGTGCGCAGGAGACACATCAAGTGGCTGCCAGATTATTATTCTTTCCATATTAGGGTTTTCCGACTCCCAAATGTAATAGGTTTTGAAACCCTAAGAAATCCCTAGGTTTACTACTCTGTCAAGGACTTCTAAAACTTATAAATAGACCCTTAAGCCTCTAGAATAGATATACTTTTGTAAGGAGAAGAATAGGAGCTCTTCAAGTTCAAGGCTCGGGTTTATTCTTTTCCTTTCTTTTCTTTTATTTTATGAAGATGTTTAACATCAATTTTATGTGTAGCTAATTTAATTAGTAGGGCTTGATTGAAGCCCTAGTTATGTTTAGTTAATATATCAATATTGGCACCTTCGTAATGATCTTGTTGTGCTATTTAACCTGATTAACACCTGCTTGCATGAATTCCTCATATGTGTGTGCCTGATCAACATATGCATGTGGTATGAACTAGTTAGTTCAATCAATTTGGATGGCCGAGTCCTGGGTTTAATAGAAGTAACAAAAGAATCCACACCGCGATTCTTGGGTTAATCAACATGGGGAACCGGGAGTATATGCCATGCCCTAGGCCTCATGTGTTTGTCGATTTCCATAAAATATATGCTTTCCTAAGGAACAACTTAGTATACACCATGCTAAATCACGTAGAAAATAAAAGAGTTAGAGTATACGCCATGCCTAACTCGTTGCTTAGGGAAATCTATAGCGTAAGGTGTATACGCCATGCTCTTAGGTTGACAAACATTAGATATGCATAACATGATTAAAGCATTGGCATATTGTTATATTAGCCAAATATAATTAGTGGTGGATATCAAAGCCCTACCTTTTATTATCATCACTTAAATAACCAATCTTTGTTTTACTTTAGGAATTTATTTTTAAACAAAATTCAGCAATTCTCGTGGGAATGATCCTGTACTTGCACCATATACTACTATGTTGACCTTGTGCACTTGCAGGTAAAACGTACAATTATTTACCTATTAATTTAGGTAGATATTTACCTATATATACATCTTCATAAAGAGAGAGAGAGATGTACGAATTTTAGAACCCTAGAGTTCGTCAGAGGCTGTGCTTAAGTGATCAATTATTGTGAGCCTTATTATTCCTCGTAGAGGACTTGTGTTAGTTTCATTGTGCTTAATTGAAGTCTATCGAAAGGGTCCGGTAAAGGAGAATCACGTTAAAGAAGATTGTGAGTGAGAAGACGAGTTGGAGGCTTGTCGATCTTACAGAGTCAAGGTCTTACATCAGTTTGTAAGTGTTCCCAGTATCTGTAATCTCTGGATAATCTTTTGATAATGATTTCCTGGGTTTGGCTGCCCCGGAGAGGTTTTACTTGTAGAACGTTTTCTAAAAGGTTTCCTCTTCGTCACCAAAATTCTTCGTGTTGGCTTTTACTAATTTTGGTGATTGTTTGCTTGTTGATAAATATCTATTAATTCCGCATAAACTGTGATAATTATTCATTAAGCATTTTTCAATTGGTATCAGAGCAGGTTCACTCCGTGAAGGATTTAATTCTTGAGTGTGATCCTTGTCTCATGTTTAAGATGTCTCAAACCCTTAACACTGTGCCAAATTTTGATGGATCAAATTATGGCTATTGGAAGTCCCGTATGAGATTTTTCTTAAAATCCATAGACGTTTGGCATGTCATTGAATCTGGATTTACTGCTCCAGAGAAATCGATAGCTGA
The DNA here is from genome assembly GCF_965113065.1 of Corylus avellana. Classification (NCBI taxonomy): domain Eukaryota; kingdom Viridiplantae; phylum Streptophyta; class Magnoliopsida; order Fagales; family Betulaceae; genus Corylus; species Corylus avellana. The sequence continues at coordinate 23,983,888 of NC_142490.1, read as the reverse complement.
ATGGTCTATTGTTGAAAAACAAACTTGTATGGTGAATGACAAAGCTATGAATGCTATATGCTTGGCAATTTCACAAACTGAGTTCTCCAGAATTTCAAATTGTTATAGTGCCAAGGATGCATGGGAGATCCTAGAAACTACATATGAAGGAACTAATCTTGTTAAAGCTTCAAAACTTCAAATGTTAGTTTCTCAGTTTGAGGATATTAAAATGTTAGAGGATGAGACATTCAATGATTTTTTCGGTAAACTTAGTGAAATTAGAAATTCCGTGATAAATCTAGGAAAGAAAGTTTTTGACACTAAGCTTATTAGAAAAGTTATGAGATCACTCCCTGAAAGATTCAGAATGAAGGTAACTGGCATTGAATCATGCACTGATCTTAATACCATGAGGATAGAAGAGTTAGTTTGTGCCATTCAGACTTATGAGTTTTCCTTGCCTCAACCTAGGAAAAATAAGGATCTTGCCCTTAGAACTCTTAGGAAGAACTCTGATGAGTTATCTGATGAGGAATCACCAGATGACGAGGAACTTGCCTTGATAGCTAGAAGGTATTTTAGGAATGAACATAGAATTTTCAAGAGATTTGGAAAACTAAAAGAGAGTACTCAGGATAGAAATGAAAGATACCCACGCAGTCCAAAATGTTATGAGTGTTCTGGTTATGGTCATGTGCACAAGGATTGTGCTAATCTCAAAAGTAATAAGCCAAAAGAACAAAAAGCTTTCAATATTACCTTGAGTGACACTGATGAGGAAGTCCTAGATGAATCTCCTTATTATCTAGCCTTTGTTGCATCCTATGAATCTGATGATTCTAAACAATCAGATGGTCAGTCTGTGTCTAATAGTGAATCAAATAGGGTTAGTGATCTTCAAAACTCCTTAGACAATTTAATGGAAAAAATTTCTATGCTTAGAAATACTAATTTGAAAATTGTCAAGGATGTTAAGAAGCTTGAGCTTGAAAGGGATAATTTGTTGAAATATTTGAGTGATTCACATGCTGTTTGCAATACCCTTAAATCTGAAAACCATGTGTTAATTGCTAAGAATAAATCCCTTCAAAATGATCTAGTTGAAACTAGAAATCACTTGAGCACATTCTTAATCAAATGTTGCATGTTCAGAAGCGTTCTAGTGGCAGATCTGGTTTAGGATTTGATAAAACTGCTCATATGTCTTCAAATCTTACTTCTACTCCAAAGACTGTGTTTGTTAAACCTGTGATAGTAGAAGACGTTTCTGTGAATGGACATCAAGCAGTTGCCCAGACTCTACAATGTAAAAAAGGTAAGAAAATTTTGGTTGAGCATCGTGCATCTTACTTTAAGCCTAGAGTCATGCATCCTCCTAGGAAATTACCTTTTCAAAGGTTTATCCCTACATGTCATCATTGTGGAAAAGTTGGTCACATTTGACCCAACTATTTTAAATTAAAACCTCAAGTGCATAAGAACAAAAATTCTGTTTTTAGGAAAGATTGTGAGGGTTTGGTCATGATGATGAAAGGAGTGCTATATAGGTTAGATGAGTTCGAAAAAGGCCATAAACCTAGACCTAAGATCACTCAAGTGTGGGTTAGGAAGGATGAAACCATTCACCCCTTGAGGGGAAGTGGTAGTGAACTCACCTTATGTTAGGTGAGTCAATAACATGCGTAGGATTAATTTTCTTGCATATCTTTGCATATCCTAGAGCACGCTGTTTATTTCTTTTTGCATTGCATTTTTCTTAATTGTTTTGCATGTGTTTTGTTTTGTGTGCATTTCTTTTGTGAAAAATTTTCAAAAAGACAAAAATATTTTTTTGGTTTTTTTTTTTTTTTTTTGTCTTATACACCTAGATAGTCCATTAATTTCTCATGTTGCTTTTATGGATTTAATTCCTTATGTCTTGGAATGCTCTTAACATGCATGAGATGAACTTTTGTTTCAATGGACTTGTTCTTGTTGTTACCTAAAGCCTGAGTTTATGTATTACATTTTGCCTATGCTTTATCTCTTGTACACATTTAAGCTGTTTGAGGTTTTTGCTAAATTTTTTTCTAGGTCTGTTAGGTAACCATATGAGGTTTTTGACTAGTCGTATTTTTCAAATTGACCATATGCTAGTTGAACCTAGGGCTTAAAAATTCCTGCTTTCTTTCTTTTGTGTTAAGCACCAATTGTTTAAGGACACTTTCTCAAAGAGAAAGAGAATCAAAATAGTGGAACGAAAATCAAAAGAACATGTTCCTTATGGAATTTATTTTCATTGGGTCAAACTTATGCTATTTTTTCAAAAGAGGATTGTTTTGGATGAGAGTGGCTAGGCCCTAGTATGATAAGGTTTGACTTTTGATTAAATTTACTTGTCAAAACCTCATGGTGGTGAAACTTTCTCCTCTTTGTGTAAATTGGAAATTTTTTTTTCTCTTTGGATGGCTTCCACACACAACACAAGCATGGGTTGAATGGAACATTTTTCTTGGCTTGGGTTAAGCAATATGAGTTTCTTGACATTTCTAGTCTCATGTATATTTTGCATATTTCGAGCAAGTTTGGGAAATTCATTGCTAAAATACATGAGTTTTTGATGTGTGTATCATATGTGTTCATTTGACTTTTGAGGGGGAGAAACATGTTTCTCTTTTCCAGTTTCTTGTTGATGAATGAGTCATACATTGAGGGGGAGTTTGTGTTGATGTGCCTCCATGATTTGCATTAAACTTCATGCAATTTTCGTTTATTTTGTGATCATGAGTTGAGTTGCTTTGGGTTATTCATGTTCCGCATATGCCTTGATGTGTTTTGTGAAGTGTTTCAGGAAACATGAAGACCTTTTGTCATTCTGTGACAAAAGGGGGGAGTAATGATGGGAGATGATGGGATGTCTTGGCATATTGGTTTTTGTCACCGAATTGCCAAAGGGGGAGTTTGTTAGTATTTTTGTTGGCTTAATTCGGTTCTAAAATGCAGAGGCTACTGTCCACGGGCTCAAACACTGATATAGAATGTTCATAATCAAATCTACACCAGTCATAATGTAGATTCATATGTCATGAACGTCCCTGCAAAATTTCAACTTAATTGGACCGCAAACACTCATCGATCGAAGCTATTGATCAAGGACCGACGGAATTTCCAGATTGCTGATGATTGCTGATTTTCACCCTCTGCATGCCCTGTCCAGACAGGCCCTCCCCCTGTCTGGACAGCAGTTCCAGAAACTCTGTTTATGCTCCGTAAGGCTCTGTACGGACAGCCCATTAACCTATCCGAACACCTCGTAAGTTTTACACTCCAAAGCGTGATTTTAAGTGTGTCAGGTCTAGGGTTTTGTCGGGGGCTTATATACATCTTTATAGAGAGAAATGTACGAATTTTAGAACCCTAGAGTTCGTGAGAGGCTGTGCTTGAGTGATCAATTGTTGTGAGGCTTATTATTCCTCGTAGAGAATTTGTGTTAGTTTCATTGTGCTTAATTGAAGTCTTTCGGAAGGGTACGGTAAAGGAGAATCACATTGAAGAAGATTGTGAGCGAGGAGACGAGATGGAGGCTTGTCGATCTTACAGAGTCGAGTTCTTACATCGGTTTGTAAGTATTCCTAGTGTTTATAATCTCTAGATGATCTTTTGATAGTGATTTCCTGTGTTTGGCTGCCCCGGAGAGGTTTTACTTTTAGAATATTTTTAAAAAAAGGTTTCTTCCTCGTCACCAAAATTCTTTGCGTTGGATTTTACTAATTTTGGTGATTGTTTGCTTATTAATAAATATTTGTTAATTCCACATAAACTATGATATATCTAATTGAAATGACTTTTTGATAGTGGATTTCCAGGTGACTTATGAGAGGCTGATGGGATGCGGAAGCCAAACTAACTCATGGTGTCCCACTTGCCTTGGTTACTATTATATACTAGCTTATAACCCGCGCAATGTACGGGATTCTTCATTACAATTTAATTTTAAAATATAAAAATATTATAATCGTACTTTTCATAAGTATTATGAAATTTACTTTTCATAATTGCAAGCGGATAACTTGAATTTTGCTTAATCAAAACATTAATATAAAATTAGAAAGAATCTCTAATGTTGTTGGTGTAATACTTATTAGATTTCAACACAAATAAAACTCAAATTATGAACATTTAAAAATTTACTTTTGCTATAAAAAAAAAAAAAAAAAAAAAAAACAATGTGTGAGATTCTTTGTTATAGTTTAATTTCAAAATTTAAACACATTTCTATTGAACTTTCCATTATATGTTGAAAAAAAAAAAAAAAAACTATCATGCCCTTTTAAATAAAAAGACATACTAAAGGTTATATACCAATATATTACTCAATATAATGACACACAATCATACACAGAACATTGTATAAATGTATAAGTCGCATAAAATTTTACTATATATCATAAGACCTTTCACTTTAATTAGTTTAATCCATATAAATTAAAACATGTTAAAATCTTTGTTCCCATATGTATAGTTTAAAATGAAAAATAAGACGAAAAAAAATAGCGAAAAGAAAACTTGGATTGTGATTATCAAAGCATTAATAGAAACTTAGTAAGAATCATTTATGTAAGTTCTTGTTGGCTTAATTTGGTAAGCAAAATGGTGACCAAAAGTGCTTACCGTTCGGACGAGAAGAAGTGCCATTCAGACGCTCGAAAAATTCTATTTTCCCCGAGAGCCTCGTCTGCAGTCTCGTCTGAACCCTGTCCGGATGACTTTTACTAAAAAGGTCATATCTTGAGTTTCAGGCCTCTGATTGGAGCAATCTTTGTGGCGTTGGAAAGCTAACTCAAGGATCTACAAAGTCATAGTTCACTAGGTTTAGCTAATTCTAATGTTTACTAGGTCAAAACGGGCCATAAAGAGAAGACTACGAAGCTGGGCAGAATGGCTCGTGTGTAATCTCGTCCCGGACGAGATTGCAGATGGCCATGTGTTAAAAACATGTTCTGGCTGTATTTTGTTGTCCCATCCGGATGCCGCGTACCTGTAACAATTTTAAATGAATATAAACTCTTTCCTAGGTCTACGGATGATGGGACTATTATAAATACACCTCTATAGGAAGAGAAAGGAACGAATTTCTACATCTAGAATTCGCCGTCTTGTGCTAAGAGAGTTTATTCTCTCTCTTAGAGTGATCGTTTGTTTTACTTGTTGATTGTTGAAGTGAAGTCAACTGGAGTTCCGATGAAGGGAGATCACGTAGAAGAATTGTGCCAGTTGTCTCTGGAAAGGGCTACTGTGGTAGAAAGCAAGTGGGTCGCTTGTCTTATACAAGATCGTGTCAATTGTAAAGGTTTTGTAAGTGTGAACGTCTTGTAATCATTTATTCTTTTACTGAGTTAGTTGATTTCCTGGGTTTAGCTGCCCTGGAGAGGTTTTATAATTAGAGAGTTCTTTAATTGGTTTCCTCTTCGTAACCAAAATATATGTGTTCTTTATTGTTCATTGCATATCTGTTTTTGGTTAATTATTATTTGTTAGGTTAGATCCATTTACGCATAATATTGTGTAAAACACCTATACATTAAGAATAGGTGTCGTTTGGAGTAGTATATAGAATTTTCAATTGGTATCAAAGCGGATTCACTCTGTTGGGATTAATTTCCTGAGTGTGATCCTAGACTCCTCATAATATGTCTCACATAGTTGCACCTAACTCACTTCCTGTCTTTGACGGATCCAATTATACGTTTTGGAAAATTCGTATGAAAGCATATCTCAAATTTGTGGACGTTTGGCATATTGTTGAATTTGGATGGACTAATCCTGATAATGCAATTGCCGAATTTTCAAAGGATGAAAAGAGTGCTTCGTCTGCAAATGACAAAGCGTTAAATGCCATCTTCACATCTATCTCCATCGAAGAATTCTCAAGAATTTCTCGATGTGTAATAGCTAAAGAAGCATGGGAAACATTGGAAATTACTCACGAATCAACTAAAATTGTGAAAGCTTCAAAAATTCAGATGTTAGTTTCTCAATTTGAAGAGATTAGGATGGAAGAGGACGAGACATTTGATGATTTTTATTCTAAGCTTAGCACTATTAGAAACTTTACTATTAATCTTGGAAAGAAAATGACTGATGCTAAGATAATAAAGAAAATCTTAAGATCTCTACCTGCGAGGTTTATACCTCAAATTACTGCTATACAATAGAGCAAAGATCTAGAGTCAATGAGAGTAGAGGAACTTGTTGGTTCTCTTCAAACATTTGAACTCATGTTACCTAAGCCCAAAAGCTCAAAAAATCCTGCTCTTAAGATCAAGGTTGCTAAAGGTAAATCTGTAGTTCACTCTGATAAGGATTCTGGAGACAATGAAGAAATAGCTATTATTGCTAGGAAGTTTAGAAAATTTTTCAAAAACAATGGAAATTTTAGAAGTAGGGGATCAAAAAATTATGTGAATCCTAGTCATGAGGTTAGAGATAATTATGAAGGCAAAAATGATGAAAATCAAAAAGATAAACTATCTCGTGGTCATAAGTGTCTTGAATGTGGTGGTATTGGTCACGTACTGATTGTGGAAATTTGATAAATTCAAAAGGCAAGGCCTTTAATGTGACTCAAAGTGATGAGTCAGACAATGAGGAAAAGCTGAAAATGTTGCTAATTATGTAGCTTTTGGGGTTTCTTATGATAGTGAACATGAGGCTAGTGAGTCTAACTCTCTAGCTAGTGAATATGATATATGTGATAATGAATTAGAAGAGGAGGGTGGTCTGCAACATGCTTATAATAATCTATTTTTGGAATGCATTAAATTGAAGAAGTTAAATGAGCAACACTTGCAGAAACTCAAAGATGTTAATCTTGAAAATGATCAACTTTCTATTACTTTAACTGATTTACATGCTATTCATAATACTTTGATGTCTGAAAATCACATGTTAATTGCCAAAGTAAAATCCTTAGAGAATGAGCTTAATGAATCAAGAAATCATCTGAAAACATTCTCTAGTGAAAAGCTAAATCACATGTTGCATGATCAGAAACATTCGTTTGATAGAACTGGATTGGGCTTTGATAAATCTGTTGTTTCTTCTACTAATGTTGCTTCTCCTTCAAAGTTAATTTTTGTGAAACCAATTTGTAAAGAAGAAAGCTTGACTAAGAAGAAGGTAATGTATCCTCCAGTTCCAAGAGGTGAGAAAGGTAAGGGAATTCTAATTGATTCCTACGTGTCTCTTTCTACACCGAGACGTGTTCATATGCCAAGGAACCAACCTTCTCAAAGGTTTATTCCTACATGTCATCACTGTGGTAAGATTGGGCATATTCGCCCAAATTGTTTTCAGTTGAATAATCATGAGTCAAAAAGAGACTATTTTCATTCTAGGGATAGTCATGAGGAATTATTCAACATGCTAAGGGGTGTTATCACCCAGTTAAATGACTTGGACAAGAGTCGCACTTCTGTTCCCAAAATGAAGAAAGTTTGGGTTAAGAAGGTTGATACCGTTCACTCGTTGAGGGGGAATGGTATTGGACTCACCTAGTTTAGGTGGGCACATTGCATGTCTAGCACAGACTTTGCTTATATATATATATATATATATATATATATATATATATATATATATATATATATATATATATATTGTGTCCTAGCTTGTTGGGTGTTTGTTTGTTTGTTTTGTTTTGTTTTGTTTTGTGTTTTGTGTTTTGTGTTTTTTTTTTTTTTTTTTTTTTTTTGTGTTTTGTTTCTTTTAACATGTTTTGTTTTGTGTACATTTAATAAATAAAAAATAAATAAAAAAATTCAAAAAGACAAAAATATTTTAATTTGGTTGTTTTTCTTTTATCTCTTTTGTCTTATGTACCCAGATAGTCCATTAATTTCTCATGTTGATTTCATGAATTTAATTCCTTGCATCTTGAAATATTCTAAATATAAAAAAAAATAAAAATTGTTTCAATGGACTTGTTTTTGTGGTTACCTAAAGCTTAAGCATATGTGGTACGCTTTACCTATGCTTATTCTTATGCACACTTAAGCTTAATTTGGGGTAATTTTTTTTAAAAGTGAGGTATGTTAGGTAACTACATGAGGTATTTTTGACTAGTCATATTTTTTTCAAATTGACCATATGCTAGTTGAACCTAGGGCTTAAAAATCCATGCATTCTTTTCTTTTGTATAAACCACCAATTGTTTAAAAACACTCTATCAAAGAGAGAAAGAATCAAAATAGTGAAACAAAATCAAAAGAAAATGTTCCTTACGGAATTTATTTTCACTGTGTCAAACTTGTTCTATTTTTTTCAAAAGAGGATTGTATTGGATGAGAGTGGCTAGGCCCTAGTATGATAAGGTTTGACTTTTGATTGAATTTACTTGTCAAAACCTCGTGTTAGTGAAACTTTCTCCTCTTTTTGTAAACTAGTATTTTTTTTTTCTCATTGAATGGCTTACACACACAACACACAAGCATGGGTTGAATGAATCATTTTTCTTGGCTTGGGTTAAACAATATCAGTTTCTTGCCATTTCTAGTCTCATGTATATTTTGCATATTTAGAGTATGTTTGGGATATTCATTGCTAAAATACATGAGTTGTTGATGTGTGTATCATATGTGTTCATTTAACTTTTGAGGGTGAGAAAATTTTTTTAAAGTTTCTTGTTGATTATTAAGTCTTATATTGAGGGGGAGTTTCTGTTATTCATGATCTTGTTGTATTCTTCATGCATTTTCCTATATGTGATCATGAATGCCTGATTATTGTTTTTCCTGTTCCACATATGCCTTGATGTTTTTGTGTTGAGTGTTTCAGGAAACATGATACCTTTTGTTAATTTGTGACAAAAAGAGGGAGTATAAAATTGGGGAGAGGATGGTGACTCGTCGGATTGATTTTGTCACTGAATTGCCAAAGGGGGAGTTTGTAAGTTCATGTTGGCTTAATTCGGTAAGCAAAATGGTGACTAAAAGTGCTTACCGTTCGGACGAGAAGAAGTGCCATTTGGACACACGAAGAATTCTATTTTCCCTGAGAGTCTCGTCTGTAATCTCGTTTGCAATCCCGTCCGGTTGAGCTCGATCAACAAGAATTCCCGAGAGCCTCGTCTGTAGTCTCGTCTGAACCCTATTCGGATGACTTTTATTAAAAAGGTCATATCTTGAGTTTCAGGCCTTTGATTGGAGCAATCTTTGTGGCATTGGAAAGCTAACTCAAGGATCTACAAATTCATGTTTCACGAGGTTTAGCTAATTGTAATGTTTACTAGGTCAAAATGGGCCATAAAGAGAAGACTATGAAGCTAGGCAGAATGGCTCGTGTGCAATCTCGTCCGGACGAGATTGCAGATGGCCATGTGTTAAAAACACGTTGGCTGTATTTTGTTGTCCCATCCAGATGGCACATGTTCCCGTCCGGACGCCGCGTACCTGTTACAGTTTTAAATAAATATAAACTCTTTCCTAGGTCTAGGGATGATGGGACTATTATAAATACACCTCTATAGGAAGAGAGAGGAATGAATTTCTGCATCTAGAATTCGCCGTTGTGTGCTAAGAGAGTCTATGATATAGAGAGTATGTTCTCTCTCTTAGAGTGATCGTTTGTTTTACTTGTTGATTGTTGAAGTGAAGTCAACCGGAGTTCTGGTGAAGGGACATCACGTAGAAGGATTGTGCCAGTTGTCTTTGGAAAGGGCTACTGCGGTAGAAGGCAAGTGGATCGCTTGTCTTATACAAGATCATGTCAATTGCAAAGGTTTGGTAAGTGTGAACGTCTTGTAATCCCTTATTCTTTTACTGAGTTAGTTGATTTCCTGGGTTTTGCTGCTCTGGAGAGGTTTTACAATTAGAGAGTTCTCTAATTGGTTTCCTCTTCGTAATCAAAATATCTGTATTCTTTATTGTTCATTGCATATCTATTTTTGGTTAATTATTATTTGTTAGGTCAGATCTATTTCCGCATAATATTGTGTAAAACACCTATACATTCAAAATAGGTGTCGTTTGGAGTCGTATATAGAATTTTCAATTTATATTATTAGCATTATACTTATTAAATTTCATACAAATTGTAAAACCCATATAATTATGAGCCTTAAAAAAAGTACATAGCAAAATAATAAAAAATCTTTCATCAACAATGCAATCAAATAAGCATCCCACATAGTTCAAGTTTTGTCAATATATTATTCTTAATTAAAGAATAAAAAACTATTTTTGTCCTCTCTCTAGGTATTTCTCTCTAAGGCTACTCTGCAGGGTTCTCTCTACAGAGTATCTATAGGAGCAAACGTGTGAGTAGGGGTTCTCAGTCTCTTGCTGCTATACAGACATGGAGGTGTTTGGCGATGATGGAGAGGAATTGGAGCAACTTTGCAGTAGGATTTCCCTGACGGAAAGGGAAAAGGTTGGGATCTCGATAGATGATAGTGAAGTAGCAGAGGCCAAGTTGCAAGGGAACCGATGCCTGGTAGGGAGGCTCTGGACGGAGAAGGGGATAAACAAGGAAGCATTCAAGTCAGTGCTATCTAGACTTTGGCGAATCTCAAGTCGGGTGAGTTTTAAAGAAGTCCTGGACAAACTATGGCTTTTTGAGTTTGCGGACAAGACTGATAAGAGGCGAGTGCTGGTAGGAAGACCATGGTCGTTTGATAGGCAGATTCTGGTGCTTAAGGAGTTTGAGGGGCGTGTCCCTCCTTCGAAAATGGATTTGCGGTCGTCTCCATTCTGGATTCAGGTGCATGACATGCCGCTCCTTTGCATGACAAAAGGGGTGGGGAGCAAGATTGGACAGTCCTTGGGAGAGCTTGAAGATGTGGATGTTGCAGGGGATGATGTAGGATGAGGAAGAAGTCTACAGAGTCGTGTAACCATTGATTTAACCCAACCTCTGGAACGTGGAAGGATGCTGAAGTTGGAAGGGCAGAATCATTGGGTTAGCTTCAAATATGAGAAGTTACCCCTTTTTTGCTTCAACTATGGGTGGATTGTGCATGGTAGAACGGGATGCCCGGAGCGACAAAATAAACGGGTTAATAGTTAAAATGGAGAAAAGCCATGGGGGCCAGGGCTGTGGGTGGAGGGTCTGAAAAAGAAACAGCTACAGGAATAAGGAGCTCAAGGGCGAAGGACGTCAGACAGTAGCGAGCCGCAGCCTGGCGAGGACTAAAACATTGAGGATCTGCATGGTATGGGAAGTCCCATATTTTCGGGAAACCCTAGCTGGGGCATTAATTATCCAGCAGACAAGGAGGACGGATATTCATTCTCAAGCGTGAATCCAAGAGCAAATTTTGGAGAGTTAAAGCTCATAGGAAGAAAGAATAAGGCGTTTAAAAACAATGGACCCACTGAATTGGAACCAACCAAAAAGGGAAAGGAGAGAGATACGGATGAAGCAAAGACGTTAGGGCAAGGCCGGTGTAGTGAAATGGAGGCCACGGTAGGTAATGACAAAGATGGGCCCAACATCTATAAGGCTGCTAATTATGGGCTGGCGGTGGGGAGCCTTATTTCGAGAGTCGTGGAAGTGCATGAGACTGGAAGTCCAATTTTAGGCCTAGAGAAAGGGGCGGCTGAGAATACTTGCATGGACTTTGTTATCAACCCAAATAGTGTTGAGACAGGGGAATGCACGTTACCAATACATGCAGCCATTCTGAAAGCAGGGAGTTGGCGTGGGGGCAATGCAGTAAGTCCAAAAGATGGAAAGAGTCTGAGGAACTAGAAACGGGAGGCAAAAAGCAATGGAGGGAAACCATAAGTCTCTGTCTCTGGGGGATAGTCTATTGGCAAAAGGAAGGGGCAAGGAGTAGCAGTGGGTGAGAAAAATGAAGGTGGGGCTGGGAAATGTCTCAAGAGCGATGATGACAAAATAATGGCGGTGGCTAGTGCCCAGCCCAGCCAGGAGCAATGAATCTGCTAAGTTAGAATTGTCGGGGGCTTGGGAACTCCCGATAAATTCAAGAACTTTGTCATTTGGTAAAGGAAAAGTGACCCGACATCCTGTTTTTAATGGAAACAAAGTGTAGGAAAAACAGAATGGAAGTGTTACATGTGAGAATCGGTTATGAAGGATTGTTTGTTGTTGATGCTATTGGCCATAGTGGAGGATTGGCGTTGTTGTGGAAGGATAGTAATATGGTTGAAATTCAAAATTATACTCGGATGCACATAAATGTGGTAGTTCGACCTATGGACAGCAATAGTCTATGGCGGTTGACAGGCTTCTACAAGCATTTGGAATAGGCCAAAAGGCATGAATCTTGGACTCTCCTCAACCATCTTAAGGCTTACGAGTCGGAGCCTTGGTTTTGCATTGGAGACTTCAATGAGATTATTGATCAAACTGAAAAATGGGGAGGAGCAGCTCAACGGGAAAGTCAAATGATGCAATTTAGATTGGCTCTTGAAGAGTGTCACTTGTGCGACTTGGGGTATAGAGGGGCTACATACACGTGGACAAACCGCCAGTATGATGGAAACCTCATCAAGGAAAGACTTGACTGGGCAGTTGCTAATGAAGCTTGGTGCAGATTGTATAAGGCATGGGAAGTAAGGGTCCTAGTGGGAGGTAAATCTGACTGTCTGCCGTTATTTGTGAAATTTGGTGAGGGGGAGTTAAATCGGAGGTTTGTGAAGAAAAGCTTTAAGATTGAAGCCAGTTGGATGCACGATGAGGAATATGATGATGTTGTCCATGATGCTTGGGCTGACGTGGAGAACATGAATCTAGGAGAGGAACCCGTGCAACAAAAACTGAAATGGTACCAAACAAAGCTCCAAAGTTGGAGCTCCAGAAAGTTTGGCAATGCCGGGAAGGAGATTAAAAAGAAAACTAAAAGGCTTGAGCAATTGCAACAGTAAGAGGGAGATGATAACTGGGAGGAAATTCAGAAACTCCAAGGTGAGATAGATGCTATTCTGGAAAGAGAAGATACCAAGTGGAAACAACGCTCAAAGCAGAATTGGTACCTCAGTGGGGACCGAAACACACCCTTCTTCCAAGCTTGGGCAGCCCATAGGAGGAGAGTTAATAAAATCCGAAAGATCCAAGATGAGGAGGGGACGTAGTGGGAGAAGATTGAAGATGTTAGTAAGGTTTTTGTTGAATACTACCAAAATTTGTTCACGGCAGGGAACACATATGGGACAGAAACTTGTCTAGCTGATATGAAGGCCTGTGTCACTGAGACTATGAATGTTGACCTGCTGAAAACATTCACGGAGGAAGAGGTAGTTACGGCCCTTGGGCAGATGCACCTGTTAAGTGCCAAAATATTCATATTTTAGCCCTTAAATTAATTCCTTAAGTATGTTAATTTGTGCTATTTTAGTTCCTGTGTTTTCCGTGCTTTTATAGGCTTTTGGAAGAAAAGGAAGTAAATCTGAAAGATTTGGGCTCAAAGAAAGAAATTGGAAAAAGTTGGAGCCCCTGACAGTGCGATCGATCGTAGGTTCCCTGCGATCGAGCGCACTACCAGAGAAGACAAAACATGAAGCAGCCATGTGCGATCGAGCGCACACGGGTTGCAATCGATCGCACCCGTGTGCAAGTGATACATCAAGAGTGCGGCCAAACTATTAGTATTTCCATATTAGGGTTTTCCAACTCCCACTTGTAATTGGAATAAAACCCTACGAATTTCCTAGGTTTACTAGAGCAACAAGGACTTCTAAAGCCTATAAATATACCTCTTAGCTTCTAGGAATAGGTGTGGAGAAAAGAGGCACAAGCTCTCGAAAGGAACTGAAGGCTAAATCAAAAAGAGTTTGGGTTTTCTTCTCTTCCACCTTTTATTTTCATTATGTAGTTTATATTTTTAATTAGGGCTAGATTGAAGCCATAATCATGTCTATTTATGATTACAATATTGGCGCCTTTGCTACAATTATATTTTGGTGTATTTAACTTGATTAATACCTGTTATCTTGTACTCCTCATACGTGTGTGCCTGATCAACATATGCATGTGGTATGGACTAGTTAGTTAAATCAATTTAGATGACCGAGTCCTGGGTTTAATAAAAGTAACAAAAGATATCCACGCCGGATTCTTGGGTTAATCGACATGGGAAACCGGGAGTAGACACGCATGCCCTAGGCCTCATGTGTTTGTCGATTTCCACAGTTTTATGCTTTCTTAAATAACAACTTAGTAGACACCCATGCTAAATCCTCTAAGAAAGAAAAGAATTAGAGTAGACACCCATGCCTAATTCGTTGCTTAGGGAAATCAATAGCTTAAGGAGTACACACCTATGCCCTTAGGTTGACAAACATTAGATATACTGGTATAATTGGCGCATTGGCATATTGTTATCTTAATTAGTCTGATTAGTGATGGATATCAAAACTCTAATCCTTTTTAGTTTTAGTTATTCTTTTATTTTATTCCTTTATATTAAATTCAATCATGACAATTGAATTTTATATGTTTAATTAAATAGGAATTTACTTCTAAGCATAATTTACCAATCCTCGTGGGAATGACCCCGTACTTGCATCATATACTACTATGTTGACCTCGTGCACTTGCGGGTAAAACATATAATTATTTGCCTATTAATTTAGGTAGATATTTGTAACAATAAGTTTTTGGCGTCGTTGCTGGGGATTGTGTTAAATTATGCCTATAAATTTTTCCGTTAGTTTAATTTAGTTTTTTTTTTTTTTTTTCTTTGCTTTGTTTAAGTTTTTAATTTTATTTGTTTTTATTTTATGTTTCTGATTATCTTTGTTGAATTTTTATGTTTTGTTCTTCATGTCTGTTTCTGTCCGCAAAACTAATTTAAATTGCGGTAGGGCGATTGAGCGCAGTCTAACTGAGATCGAGCGCATTGCTGCCTGTGAGCCTTTCTATACTTATGTTTTGCGACAGTACGCTCGAGCACCTATTTCAGGGAGATTGAGTGCAGCTGTGCGATCGAGCGCAAGTGCACTGCGATCGAGCGCACAGCTAGACAGCAGTATTGAAGCTGCTAATTTCAATTTTGCTTTTATTATTTTTATTTTTATTTTTATTATTTTATTTTTATCTTTATTTTTATTTTCTGTTTTCTTTTATTTTATCTTTTGTTATTTTAAAATTCTTTAATTATATTTTATCAAAAACAAAAAAAAATTTCTTAGTTGTCCAATTACTTATATGTTTCTGTTCTCTTTTAGCTTGCAAAACCCGGCATTCTATTACTGCGATCGAGCGGAGCCCAAGTGTGATCGAGCGCACTACCCTGCGATCGAGCACAGTTATAGAGGACTTTTGCACAATGGTACTGAAGCTGCAGTGACTCCAAGGGAAAAAAATCTTCTTATACAAGGTCGTCGATCTCAAGCCTCAACCATCTTTCCACTTGACCCAGAAATTGAGAGGACCATTCGACAAGGGCATAAAGACAATTCCGACACAGAAGAAGAAGAAGAAGTTGAGGAGACAATGCAAGAGCTACCAGAAAATCCGCAACCAGTGCGAAGGCCCATGAAGCAGGCTTTCATCCCGAAAAACCTCAACCAACCATCATGCATAGCATATCAACTGGAGGTGGAAGGCAATTATTATATATCCTCGCAGATATTCAATAATTGAATGCAATTATTATAATGAATGTGTTGACCAATAATACACGGCAGTTAGTTGAGATGACGAAAGCCCACCCTAAACAAGGAACCGATATCCTCAAAGAAGAAGAAGTAGAGTACCAAAGTTAGCAGGTGACCACTCGTCGTGGACACTATATGAAGGAAGAGAGTATTTGCTATCATGAAGAGGAGTCATCTCCCATCAATTGGTCTCCACAATATCATGAAGAACCACCTCCTCCTGAGATTTCTAAAAAGTTGTTAGAAGCAAGTTCTACTTTAGAAGAAGCAAGTTCGGCTTTAGAAGAAGCACAATCTGCCTATAAAGAAACGATGTCAACTTTTCATATCCACAGTAAGGCCCATATTCAACTCCCGCCATGGCGAAGACAGAGGTTCACTTCAAGCAAATATCAGAGATCCTCAAAGAAGAAGCGCTCCAAGATCAGTTGGTGGCCAATTACGATAGACAATACATGGAGGAAGAGTGCACTTACTATCATGAGCAAACAACCACCACACCTGGGAATGAAGAAACTGTTGAGGAGGGATTTTGTGAGCCAAGTCTTGAGGATCCGTTGGGAGAACGCTTTGATCAATTTGGAGGTGACCTAGACCTGGACAAGCGCTTTGCTCAAGTTGAATTTGATCTGGATCTTGACAAGTTCCTCAAGCAAGCTAAAATGTTTAGTGAGCCAAGTCTAGAGGATCCATTGGAAGAGCGCTTTGCTCAATTTGAATTTGATCTGGACCTTTACATGATACGTGAGCCAGGTGAGGCCTTATTGGATCCCACTCCTGAGAACAACAAGGTGGAAGAAGAGTAGCAAACTGAGGTTCTAGAGGAACCACATCAGCCAAAGGAAGAAAGCATTGAGACTTCTTCAACATCAGCTCCCACTCCCGAATTACCAAGAACCCAAGAGAGAAGTCTGTTGGGGTTATGTGATGAGCAAATTGAGGACATCAAGATAGAAAAGCTCCCTAAGTTTTCTTCTTATTTTATTCTAGTTCATGATTGCCTTCCGAATGAGAAACTGTTTGAAAAGACTCAAAGTGGTCCACCCCGATCTGTGGATGATGGGAATTACCTTTTTGTAGGTAAAATCCATTCTCTTTGGTCCAAGAGAAGAAAAGACTGGTATTTCAAGTTTAAACTTAAAGGTCAAAAAGCACCAAGTGCTTCAATGATGAGGATTCTGTTGGCTTGGCGGATCCCCTATATTTTGACTAAATAAGTCAGCTCCATAGGATCGAGCACAGGCACTATGCACTCGAGTCCTCCATCAGGCTAGGGTCCATGATCTCCAACCAGGTTTTATCCTTACCATTGTTGTTCCAATTCATTCTTTGATTATATTTTTTACAGCAATGTGTTGCACTTTACTAGTATTTGGTTGGAGTATCATCTAGTGTTTTAGTTTTATTTTGTTAATTTTAGATTTGTTGTTCTTTGTTTTTGTCGTTTTGAAAATAAATAAATAAATAAATAAAAATTGCATTCTGTTTCTGCGAACGAGTGCACACAGATAAATTTTTGTGGACAATCTAGTTTTGCGAACGAGCGTACCTTGTGTGCGCTCGAATGCATCCATAGCATACACGCACACCTCTGCATGAGTGCGATTGAGCGCACCTCACAGTGCGATCAAGCACACTCGCACAGCCCAGATGAAGAAAGACTCCTTTTCTGCCTTAAATTAGGTTTTCCAAATCCTAATTGTACTAGGAGATAAACCTATGGTTTTCCTAGGTTTTCTAGAGCGTCTAGGGTTTTCCTAAGCCCTATAAATAGACCTCTAAGCCTTCAGAAAAAATACAAAATCTTGGAGAGAAGAATTGGATGCTACTTCAAGAAGCGGTTTCAGGTTTTTCCTTTTCCTTTTTCTTTTATTGTTAGGACAATTAGCATCCAAAGTATGTGTAGCTAAACCTTTTGCTAGGGGCTAGATTGAACCCCTAATCATGTCCTTTTAGGATTTCAATATTGGCACCTTTGTGACAATCATATTTTGGTATTTTTAAATTGATTATTTTCTGGTTGACTGAATTCCTCATATGAATGTGCTTGATCATCATATGCATGTGTTATTTAAATCAATTTGGATGACCGAGTCCTGGGCTTAATAAAGTGACAAAAGAATCTCGTTACGGGTTCTTGGGGTAATCAACATGGAGAACCAGGAGTAGATACCATGCCCTAGGCTTCATATGTTTGTCGATTTTCATAGACTTATACTTTCTTAAAGAACAACTTAGTAGATACCATGCTAAATCTTTTGAGAAAGAAAAGAATTAGAATAGATACCATGCATAATTCGTTACTTAGGGAGATCTATAGCTTAAGGAGTAGATACCATGCCCTTAGGTTGGCAAGCATTAAAAATACCGGTATGATTGGAATATTGGCATATTGTAATCTTAATTAGTCTGATTTGTGGTGGATGTCAAAACCCTAACCCTTTCGTTATTCTTATTTTCTCTTTAATCTCTCAATTCATGACAATTCAAAGATATTTAATTTGGAAAATCAATTCTAATCAAAATCACCAATCCTAATGGGAATGATCTCATATTTGCCTACTATACTATCGTTTTGATCTTTTGCACTTGTGACTAAAACGTACCAAATATTCGCTTATTAATTTAGGTGGTATTTAGCACAACATTGCTTCATATCTACAAAAGGACCAAGAGGAAAGTTTGCTAGAAGTATTGAAAGAGAATAAAGAAGCTATTGGGTGGGCTATAGTAGATTTGAAAGGGATTGATCGATCCCTCTATTTGTATGCGTCGGATCCATTTAGAAGAAGGCGCTCAATCCTCCTGTGAGGCACAACACCGGCTGAATCCCAATATGAAAGAGGTAGTGGTGAACAAGGTGATCAAGTTACTCGATGTAGGCATCATCTACCCCATCTCAGACAGCAAGTGGGTGAGCCCCACTCAAGTGGTTCCAAAGAAGTCCGAAATCATAGTAGTAGAAAATTCCGCTGGTGAATTGGTTCCACAGTGCACAACCACAGGATGGCGCGTCTGTATTTGTTGTGCAAATATCTACCTAAATTAATAGGTAAATAATTGTACGTTTTACCTGCAAGTGCACAAGATCAATATAGTAGTATATGGTGCAAGTACGAGATCATTCCCACGAGGATTGCTAAATTTTGCCTAAAATAAATTCCGCAAGTAAAACAAAACAAAGATTGATTTTGAGTTAATAATAATAAAAAGGTAGGGCTTTGATATCCACCACTAATCATGCTTATATAATATAACAATATGCCAATGCTTTGATCATGTTATGCATACCTAATGTTTGTCAACCTAAGGGCATGGGTGTATACTCCTTAAGCTATAGATTTTTCTAAGCAACGAGTTAGGCATGGGTGTATACTCTAACTCTTTTCTTTCTTAAAGGATTTAGCATGGTTGTATACTAAGTTGTTCTTTAAGAAAGCATGATTCTATGGAAATCAACAAACACATGGAACCTAGGGCATGGGTGTATACTCCCGGTTTTCCATGTTGATTAACCCAAGAACCCGGTGTGGATTTCTTTTGTTACTCTTATTAAACCCAGGACTCAATCATCCAAATTGATTTAATTAACTAGTCCATACTATATGCATATGTTGATCAGGCAAACACGTATGAGGAATTCATGAAAACAGGAATTAATCAAGTTAAATATCACAACATGATATCACAAAGGCGCCAATATTGAAAAATTAAATAAACATAATTAGGGCTTCAATCTAGCCCTACTAAATAAATTAGTTACACATGAGTTTGATGTTAAACATCTTCATAAAATAAAATAGAGAGGAAAAGAATAAACCCGAAACTTGAACTTGAAGAGCTCCAATTCTTCTCCTTGGAAATTGTGTGTCTATTCTAAAGGTTTAAGGGTCTATTTATAGGTCTTAGGAATACTCTAGAAACTCTAAAAAACGTAGGGTTTGAGCCCTAGTTCGCAAAAAGCTTCAAAACCCTAAAATCAACACTTTCCATAAAAGGGCTGCGACTGGCTTGCTCCTCACGTACGGGTGCGCTCGATCGCATCCCATGTGTGATCGATCGCAGGACTGCGAACGATCATCTATGTTGGGTGCTCAATCACAGGTGCGATCGAGGCTTCTTCTTGTGCACACGAGCGCACGCCTTGCGCTTGTCTTGGGCCTTGCCTGTAGTGCGCTCAATCGCAGCTCCATTGCGATCGATCGCACTACCAGAGCCTCTAGCTTTTCCCAAAATAGCTCTTTAAGCCCGAAACTTCCAAAATTGCTTCATTTTTTTCCAAAAGCCTACGAAAACGAAGAAAGCACATAAAAGAACTAAAATGGCAGAAATTAACCAAAACTAAAGTATTAACAAATATAAGTTACACTACAAAAAAAAACAATTTTTTTTTTACTGGAGATTTTTTACGTTTTAGGGTGTCCGACGCGTCAGGAAATTTTTTTGACGTGTCGTTTCTGACGCGTGTAAATTGTTAGAAGCATAGGTGATAGGAAAAGATTTTTCCTGACGCGTCAGTGGGCAAAACGTCAGAAAATTCTGACGTTTTAGTGTATCACACGTCAGAATAATTTTCTGACGTGGCATCTCTACCACATCAGAACATTTTCTGACGTGACAAAACTCCCTCGTCAGAAATTTTTGACATGGTAGTCAGAAAATGTGGAATTTTTTTAAAACTTTTTCTAGAATTTTTTTTTTCTCCATTAAAAAATTTATTAATTTAAATTATTTTTTTTTTAGGAATTTCTCTGCACCACTCGTGGTGCAGAGAAACGAAAATCAAAAATCTTCTTCTCTGCAACATTAATGGTGTAGAGAAGAAGATTTCAAAAACCCAAATATTTGGGTTTTTGAAAGATTTTGGTTTCTCTGCACCACGATGGTGCATAGAAGAAGATTTCAAAAACCCAGATATTTGGGTTTTTCATTTTAGGAATTTCTCTGCACCTCTCTTCTTTTCTCTTTCTCTCTCTCTCTTCTTTTCTATCTCCATTTTCAAAAACTCAAACCTAAAACCCAATCCAAAAAAATCTTCAAAAAATCAAAAATCCAAATGTCAAACCCAACAAATCTTCAAAAACCCAAAAATCTTCTTATCTTATCTTCTTCTTCTTCTTCTTCGTTTTTTTTTTCTTTTTAACGTACCCAGCTTCTCGATCTTCTCCTTTTCTTTTTCTTTTTCTTCTTCTCTTCTCCTTTTCTTTTTCTTCTTCTTCTTCTTCTTCTTCTTCTTCTTCTTCTTCTTCTGCTTTCATTTTTTCCCTCTAGATCTAGAAGGAGCTGCCGTGCAGTGTGCAGAAGGGAGATTGAGAGAGGAAAGAGAGAGTGTGGGGAAAATAAATGAAGAGGGAAAGAATAAGAAGAGTGAAAATGTTGAAGGGAAAAAGAAGAGGGAAAAATTTTTAAATCCCGCCCATTTTTTTATGATATGTTAATATCGGGTATCGAGGGGATTTCTGACGTACCAGGTGTCGCATGTCAGGAATTTCAGATGTGCGACACTTGGCACGTCAAAAAACTACTCTAAAAAAAAAAAAAAAATCTGATATATATATATATATATATATATATAGTGTTCTAGCGGGGAGATGGGACACGGGGAGGAGCTCGAGATAATTTCCTGACGTGCCACGTGTCGCACGTCAAAAATTCCTAATGTGTGACACGTGGCACATCAGAAAACTAATATAAATAAAATATATGTATATTTATATTAGTTTATATTTATAAATATATATATATATATATATATATATATATATATAGTATACATATCTGATTATATATATATGAGTTTTGTCAGGCTTGTGAGAGGTACCAAAGCCTTGGAGCTATGTCTCAGAAGGACATGATGCCGCGGAACCCCATCATAATTGTTGAAATCTTTGATATCTGGGGTATTGACTTCATGGGAACCTTCCCAACATCTTCTGGGTATGAGTATATTCTTGTAAGGGTGGATTATGTCTCCAAATGGGTAGAAGTTGTGGCCACCAAGACCAATGATCACAAGGTTTTGGTCAAATTCATACAGGCCAACACTTTTAGCAGATTCGGTACACCTCAGGTCATCATCAATGATGGAGGTGAGCACTTTTGCAACCGGTTTCTCAAAACCCTGCTCCTCAAATACTCTATCACACACATAGCAGCCACTCCCTACCACCCTCAAACCAGTGGCCAAGTGGAAGTTCCCAACAGGGAGATCAAGCACATTCTAAAGAAGAGAGTTAGGCCAGACCGCAAGGATTAGTCCTTGTGCCTCACTGATGCATTATGGGCCTACCGCACAGCTTACAAGATACCGATTGGAATGTCACCATACCGGCTTGTTTATGGCAAAGCGTGTCACCTTCCTATGGAACTAGAGCACAGGGCTCTAGGGGCAATCAAGCATTTCAACTTCGACATGCAAGAAGCCAACTCCAACCGGAAACTTCAGTTGACAGAATTAGAGGAGCTGCGCAATGATGCATACGACAGTGCCCACATTTATAGGGAAAAGACAGAGGCGTTTCATGATCGACATATTCTGCCCTAGTCCTTTGTACCGGAACAGAAGGTATGGCTTTTCAATTCCAAACTCTGGCTCTTTCTTGAGAAGCTCAGCTCAAGATGGGATGGCCCTTTCATAGTCACGTCGGTGTCTCCACATGGTGTCGTCGAAATTATAGGACCCAAATGATGGCACTCTATTCAAGGTCAATAGTCAAAGATTGAAGCCCTGCATCCAATGCCTTGAGCTAGGTAAGGACGTGGCATCCATTGATTTGACGGATCCCATCTATTCTTCAAATTAGTCACTGACACCCATGGGCTCGAGCGCACCTACAGTGCTCTCAATCCTAGAAGTAGGCATGTGCTCGAGCTCAACCCTGGTAGGCTTTAGCGCAGCTGCCCAGCAGCTGCCTAGCAGTCCCTGCACAAGTACACTTGAGCGCACCTTGCTATGCGCTCAAGTACACTAGCTCCCTTGTGCGCACGGACACCCCTATGCGACTACACTCCCCTACACGAGTGCGCTCGAGTGTTATGTGGCAAAATATTCATATTTTAGCCCTTAACTTATATTTGTTAATTCCTTGGTTTTGATAGTTTGTGCTATTTTATTTCTTTTATGTGTTTTTTGTGTTTTTGTAGGCTTTTGGAAGAAAATAAAGCATTTCTGGAAGTATCGGGCTTAAAGAGCGAATTTGGGAAAGCTAGAGGTTCTGATAGTTCGATCGATCGCAGTGGACCTGCACTCGAGCGCACTACCAGAGGATGTTCAGACAAGCGTAGGCTTGCGCTCGTGCACACAAGTAGAAGGCTCGATCGCAGACTTGCGATCGAGCGCACAAGGGCCACGATCGAGCACACCTATGCATGAAGAGCAAGGCAGTAGCTGCACTATTCCGAAAAGTGCCCTTTTTAACCCCAACTAGGGTTTTCAAAACCCTAGGTGAACTAGGACGTAAAACCTACGATTTAAGGGCTTCTTGATTGTTCCTAAGGCCTATAAATAGACCCTTAATCCTATATAATAGATATACAATTTCAAGGAGAAGAATTGGAGGCTCTTCAAGCTCAAGTTTTCGGGTTTCTTCTTTTCCTTTCTAATTTATTTTATGAAGATGTTTAACATCAAACTCATGTGTAACTAAACTCTTTAGTAGGGCTAGATTTAAGCCCTAATTATGTTTATTTAATATTTCAATATTGGCGCCTTTGCGATAATCATATTGTGATGCTTAACTTGATTAATTCATGTTTTATTGAATTCCTCATATGTGTGTGCCTGATCAATATATGTATGTGGTATGCCTTAGTCATTTTAAGTCAATTTGGATGATCGAGTCCTGGGCTAAATAGTGACAAAAGAATTCCTCACCGGTTCTTGGGTTAGTCAACATGAAAAACCGGGAGTACACACCCATGCCCTAGGTTTCATGTGTTTGTCGATTTCCGTAGATTTGTGTTTTCTTAAAGAACAACTTAGTATACACCCATGCGAAATCCTTTAAGAAAGAAAAGAGTTAGAGTATACACCCATGCCTAATTCATTGCTTAGGGAAATCTATAGCTTCAGGAGTATACACCTATGCCCTTAGGTTGGCAAACATTAGGTATTCATAATATGATTAAAGCATTGGCATATTGTTATATTATTTGAGCATGATTAGTGGTGGATATCAAAGCCCTAACTTTATCTTTATTAACTCAAAAAATCAATCTTTGTTTTGTTTAATTATGGAATTTATTTTAAGCATAATTTACGGCAATCCTTATGGGAATGATCTCGTACTTGAACCATATACTACTATATTGATCTTGTGCACTTGCGAGTTAAACGTACCAATTATTATCTATTAATTTAGGTAGTATTTGGCTCAACAAGTTTATGGCACCGTTGCCGGGGATTGCGTCAAATTTTGTTTAGAATTATTTTCCTTTAGTTTTGTTATTTTAATTTTTAATTTTAATTCTGTTGTTTCTGTTTTTATCAAAAAAAAAAAAAGTCAAAATCTTTTTTTTTTCTCTATTTTCTGTTCTGTTTCAGTTCTGCGGCATCCCGTACTCTGCTACTGCGATCGAGTGTAGACCGAGTACGATCGAGCGTAGTGCAATCGAGCGCACTAACCCTGCAATCGAGCGCAGTTCCAAAGGGTATCCGAACAGCAGTACTGAAGCTGCTGTAACTGTAGAGTCAAATCTTCTTATGCAAGGTCGTCGTTCTCAGGCCTCAACCATCCTTCCACTCGATCCAGAAATTGAACGGACCATTCAACGAAGGCCTTGAGACAACTCCAACACAAAAGAAGAAGAAGAAGTTGAGTAAACAATGGAAGATCTGCTAGAGAACCCGCCACCAGTGCGAAGACCCATGAAACAATCTTTCATCCCGCAAAACCTCAACCAGCCATCATGCATATCCTATCAACCAAAGGTGGAAGGCAATTACTATATATCCCCGCAAATACTCAATATTTTGACTCACTTCAAAGGCATAGCTACTGAGGATCCACACTTGCACCTTAGGGAATTCTTTGATCTCTGCAAGCTTCAACACATCTAGGGCCTAACTCTAGATGGAATCAAGTTAGTCCTCTTTCCTTTTTCCTTGAAAGATAATGCTAAGTTGTGGTATAATTCCTTGCTTGCATACTCTATTCATACTTGGGAAGAGTTGTCCAGTAAGTTCCTAAAGAAGTTTTTCCCAGCTCAAAAGACAAGGCAGCTTAGAAAGGAGATTCAATCCTTTCCACAGAGAAATGCAGACCTTTCCTTCGAAGCGTGGGGACACTTCAATGAGCTGCTTCTCAAGTATCAACATCACAACCTATCTCAAGAAGATTAGGTACAAGCTTTTTATGAAGGTTTAAATGACATTAACAAGGGTATTGTTGATTCAACTTGTGGAGGTGTGCTGGTGGAAAAGAGCAGTGAGGAAGCCATAAAGCTCTTCGAGACATTGAGTGAGCACTCCCAACAATTCTCATCCAGAGGGAGGCAAGGAGTAAAGAGCAAAGGCATGTATGAAGTAAACACAAATAGCGGAGTACAAAATCAGA
The DNA here is from genome assembly GCF_965113065.1 of Corylus avellana. Taxonomy (NCBI): domain Eukaryota; kingdom Viridiplantae; phylum Streptophyta; class Magnoliopsida; order Fagales; family Betulaceae; genus Corylus; species Corylus avellana. The sequence continues at coordinate 23,958,753 of NC_142490.1, read as the reverse complement.
TGGTTGTCATGCAGAAGACATTAAATATGCTTGTAAACTCCATGACTACTCAAAACATCTCTCTCATTCAGCAAGCTGGCCAACTCCAGGTATGTGCCATATGTTCTCATTCTAATCACACTACTGAGACTTGTCCTTTGTATTCATTTGTAGATCAGGAGCAAGCAAACTATGTGGGATAGAATAGTTATCCTCCCAAGAACAATCCATACTCCAACACCTACAATCCAGGATAGCGAAACCACCCCAACTTCTCATGGAGTAACAATCAGAATGCTCTGAACCCTCAAGGGCAGCAGAGGAACTCCCAACAAGCAGTCCAACCAGTTCAAGAGTCAAAGAAGAATGACTTGGAGAGTATGGTACTCAAGCTGGTGACTACGCAACAGGAATTTATGACTGAGCAATGGAAGGACGGATCAAGCTATTCAAAGAACCGGCCAAGCCATTCAAAGACTAGAAGCACAAATGGGGCAAATGGCTAAAGAGCTGAGTGAAGGAAAGAAGGGTGAATTCCCAGCCCAAACAATACCCAATCCGAGAGGTCACCAACAATTGAAAGCTATCACAATTTGTTAAGTGCTAAAATATTCATATTTTTAGCCCTTAACTTACATGTGTTACTCCTTTAGTTTTGGTTAATTTATGTCATTTTAGTTCTTTTATGAATTTTCCTTGATTTTGTAGGTCATTGGAAGAAAAAGAAGCAATCTCAAAAGTTTCAGGCTTAAAAGAGCTATTTTGGGAAAATTGGAGGCTCTAGTAGTGCGATTGATAAGTGCTAAAATATTCATATTTTTAGCCCTTAACTTGCATGTTTTAATCCTTTGGTTTTAATTAATTAGGCCATTTTAATTCCTTTTTCTGTTTTTCATACTTTTACAGGCTTTTGGAAGAAAATGAAGTAAAACTAGGTGATTTGAGCTCAAAAGAGAAGATGGAAAAAATTGGAGCTCCCTGGTACTACGATCAATCGCAGGGTACCTGCGATCGAGCGCAGTACCCGAGAGGACATAGCATAAAGCAGGCCGGGAGAGATCGAGCGCATGCTAGAAGAAGGATCGATCGCAAACTTGCGATCGAGCGCACCCGTGCGCAGGAGACATATCAAGTGGCAGCTAGATTGGCATTCTTTCCATATTAGGGTTTTCCAACTCCCAATTGTAATAGGTCTCAAAACCCTACGAAATCCCTAGGTTTACTACTTTGTCTAGGACTTCTAAAGCCTATAAATAGACCCTTAAGCCTCTAGAATTGATATACTTGAGAAGGAGAAGAAGAGGAGCTCTTGAAGTTCAAGTCTCGGGTTTATTCTTTTTTTTTCTTTATTTTATGAAGATGTTTAACATCAACTCTATGTGTAACTAATTTATTAGTAGGGCTAGATTGAAGCCCTAGTTATGTTTAATTAATATTTCAATATTAGCGCCTTTGTGATGATCTTGTTGTGCTATTTAACTTAATTAATACCTGCTTGCATGAATTCCTCATATGTGTGTGCCTGATCAACATGTGCATGTGGTATGGACTAGTTAGTTAGATCAATTTGAATGACCGAATCCTGGGTTTAACTTAAGTAACAAAAGAATCCACACCGCGATTCTTGGGTTAATCAACATGGGAAACCAAGAGTATACACCCATGCCCTAGGCCCCGTGTGTTTGTCGATTTTCATAGAACATATGCTTTACTAAAGAACAACTTAGTATATACCATGCTAAATTCTTTAGGAAAGAAAAGAGTTAGAGTATACACTCATGCCTAACTCGTTGCTTAGCAAAATCTATAGATTAAGGAGTATACACCCATGCCCTTAGGTTGGCAAACATTAGATATGCATAACATGATCAAAGCATTAGCATATTGTTATATTAATTGAATATAATTAGTGGTGGATATCAAAGTCCTACCCTTTTTATTATTATCAACTCAATCTCTATTTCACTTAAGAAAATTATTTTTAAACGGAAATTCAGCAATCCTCGTGGGAATGATCCTGTACTTGCACCATATACTACTATGCTGACCTTGTGCACTTGCAAGTAAAACGTACAATTTTTTACCTATTAATTTAGGTAGATTTTTGCACAACAGCGATCAATAGCAGGGGAGCTGCGATCGAGCGCACTACAGGCGAAGACCACAAGCGCAAGGCACCTGCGATCGAGCGCCCAGCACAATAGGATCGATCGCAGTCCTGCGATCGATCGCACACGTGCTGCGATCGAGCGCACCCGTGCGTGATGGGCAAGTCAATTGCCAGCCTTGATATGGAAAGTACAATTTCTAGGGTTTTGTAACTTAGTGCGAACTAGGGCTCAAACCCTACAATTTTTAGGGTTTCTAGAGTATTCCTAAAGCCAATAAATAGACCTTTAAACCTCTAGAATAGACATACACTTTTCCAAGGAGAAGAATTGGAGCTCTTCAAGTTCAAGTTTCGAGTTTATTCTTTTCCTTTATTTTATTTTATTTTATGAAGATATTTAACATCAAACTTATGTGTAACTAATTTATTTAGTAGGGTTAGAATGAAGCCCTAGTTAGTTAATATTCAATATTGGCGCCGTTGTGATGATCATGTTGTGATATTTAACTTGATTAATTTCTGCTTTCATGAATTTCTCAGATATGTGTGCTTAATCGACATATGCATGTGGTATGGACTACTTAGTTAAATCAATTTGGATGACCAAGTTCTAGGTTTAATAAAAGTAACAAAAGAAATCCACACCGGGTTCTTGGGTTAATCAACATGGGAAACCGATAGTAGACACGCATACCCTAGGCCTCATGTGTTTGTCAATTTCCATAGGATTATGCTTTCTTTCTTAAAGAACAACTCAGTAGACACCCATGCTAAATCCTTTAAGAAAAAAAAAATTAAGGTAGACACACATGCCTAATTCGTTGCTTAGGGAAATCAATAGCTTAAGGAGTAGTCACCCATGCCCTTAGGTTGACAAACATTAAATATACATGACATGATCAAAACATTGGCATACTGATATATTATCTAAATATAATTAGTGGTGGATATCAAAGCCCTACCTTTTTATTATCATCAAATCAAAATTCAATATTTGTTTTGTTTTACTTGTGGAATTTATTTTAAGCAAAATCTAAGCAATCCTCGTGGGAATGACCCCGTACTTACACCCTATACTACTATGTTGACCTCATGCACTTGCGAGTAAAACATATAATTATTTACCTGTTAATTTAGGTAGATATTTGTAACAACAAGTTTTTGGCGCCGTTGCCAAGGATTGCGGCAAATTTTGTTTAGAATTAATTTCCTTTAATTGTGTTATTTTAATTTTTCAATTTTCAATTTTGGTTTTTTCCTTTAATTTATTTTTGCTTTAAATTTTTTTGGTTTTTTTCCGCAGTTCTTGTTTTGCCTCTGGAGGTGCACTCGAACGCCCAACCAGGGCGATCGAGCGCACCTTACGGTGTGATCGATCGCACATCCAAAGAGCAGCACAGTTACTACACTAATTATCGATCTGATTTTTTTTCTTTTAATGCAGGGTCATTCAAATCTGCATATTAGTAAGTTTTCTTTTTAAAATTTCATTTTTTTTATTTCCTTTTTATTTTACCTTGTTGTTATTTTATTTTTTTTATTTCACACATGTGGGGAGGCATTCCGACACCCCATGGACCATGTTCTTTATGCCATGACCCATATCATAATGTCTTATAATGAGACAAATTTCTAACAAATTTAGTATGCATAAGAACACATCGTTCTCTAGATCAGGGAACGACAACTATCTTGATTCCTGCAACCCAACCTAGAGCCAATAGTCAAATCTCCTGTGGCAAGCTCAAGCTCCTAGAAATCATGCTCCAAAATTTAAAAAACTGCATCTTCAATCATATTCGTAGTTCTATGATCATTCACATTTTTCTCAATCGGCTCCACCACTACAAGATCGAATGGCTGCCATGCAAAGGACATTCAATATGCTTGTAAACTCCAGGACTACTCGAAACATATCTCCTATTCAGCCAGCCACCCAACCCCTGATATGTACCACATGTTCTCATTTTGATCATTCTACTGAAACTTATCCTTTGTATTTATCTGCAAATCAGGAGCAAGAGTCAAGGCTGAATTGACTGGAAAGTATGATACACACCTTGGTGACTTAGCAACAGCAAGTGATGACTGATCAAAAACAAATCAATACAAGGGCCGATCAGGCGTTTCAAAGAACCGATCAAGCCATTCAAAGACTGGAAGTACAAATGGGAAAATTGGTCAGGGAGCTGAGTGCATCTCCCATCAATTGGCATCAACAATACCAAGAAGAAGAGTGTCAAAGTTAGTTGATGGAAAATCCCAATGGACAATACATAGAGGAAGAGTGCAACTACTATCATGCACAAGTTGTCACATTCAGGAGTGAAGAGGTGGTTGAAAATCAATTGGAAGAGGGGAAGGAGGAACAAACCAAAGCTCCACAGGAGCCACATCAGGAAAGAGAAGAAGAAGAAGAAGTTGAGTAAACACAGAAGACGAAGGCCTAGATATGCATGTCAAGCACACACATATGAGGAATTCATGAAAGCAGGAACTAATCAAGTTAAATATCACAACATGATCATCACAAAGGCGCCAATATTGAATATTAACTAAACATAACTAGGGCTTCAATCTAGCCCTACTAAATAAATTAGTTACACATAAGTTTGATGTTAAACATCTTCATAAAATAAAATAAAATAAAGGAAAAGAATAAACCCGAAACTTGAACTTGAAGAGCTCAAATTTTCTCCATGGAAAGTGTGTCTATTCTAGAGGCTTAAGGGTCTATTTATAAGCCTTAGGAATACTCTAAAAACCCTAAAAATCATAGGGTTTGAGCCCTAGTTCGCACTAAGTTACAAAACTCTAGAAATTGTACTTTTCATATCAAGGCTGGCGGCTAACTTGCCCATCACGCACGGGTGCGCTCGATCGCTACCCGTGTGCGATCGATCGCAGGTCTGGGATCGATCCTCATGTGCTGGCGATCGATCGCAGGTGCCTTGCACTTGTGGTCTTCACCTGTAGTGCGCTCGATCGCAGCTCCCCTGCGATTGATCGCACTACCTGAGCCTCTAATTTTCCCAAAATAGCCCTTTTAAGCCTGAAACTTCTGAGATTGCTTCTTTTTCTTCCAATGACCTACAAAATCAAGGAAAACACATAAAAGAACTAAAATGGCATAAATTAACCAAAACTAAAGGATTAACACATGTAAGTTAAGGGCTAAAAATATGAATATTTTAGCACTTAACACACCCCCAAACTTACATATTGCTAGTCCCTTAGCAATACAAAACTAAAGACTAAATGGAAAAACAGAAAAAGATAAATCCATCTTTCGTGGGATGTACGATTGCATTTAGCATATGTAACAAGCCTTTTAAACCCCTAGGAATTCCCTAGAGGACGAGTGAAGTCTCATGAAGGTTTTCCAGAAATGTTGCCCACAACCATCATGCACAGTTCATGTTATTCCAAAAATTAAAGCATCACTTCAAGATCATGATTTTCATTCATTAGCAAGCTTAAAAAGATGAACTTCACAATGAATTGGAATCTCAAAGTTCAATTACTTACAAAGGACATGCTAAAACATCACAAGTTTGAAAATAGTGTAAAGTGAACTAGCACAAAATTATGAGGCTTCCAAGTATTTCCAGTGTACAGTGTCTCTATATCTCAAAGTTCACTGAAATCCCTATTAGAATGAACAACAATGTCAATTTTTTTTTTTTTTTAGTCAGGTTTTGCAATGTTTGGTTCCCTTAAACTTTCAAATTGACCCATGTAATGAGTGTTAAGTCAATGACTCCCAAACCAGATGGTTTTAGGGCATTAGGTGTAGAGACACCCCTAGGACTTACTAGCTCGAGTCAAAAAGGGTACAAAACCAAACTAACCATGACATTAATCAAATCAAAATTTTTCACATTTTGACGTAAACACTCAATGTTTTGAGGCAAGAGGTCCAATTACTTAGTGAAAAGCTTATCAATGATCATTTTATTTTATTTTATTTTTTTATTATTTTTTTTTTCATCACATATATATATGCTAAAGTATCCATCTAATAAATCATCCAATTTCATCCAAGAATAGAAACACACACATCAGCCTTCATGTCATACCTCACAAATTATGTGCTAATGTGCTTGCGTGATTAGATCAAACATGTGATTTTTCAACTGTCCTAAGCAAGTAACCAAACTAACAAATTCTCTCATCAGATCATGTGTTCAAAATTTTAAGCTTACTGATGAATTCAAGCCACAATTCTTTCAGATTAACCTAAAATTTTAAGGCAAACATGAACATGCATAATTTTTTTTTTTTTTTTTTCAAATAAACAAACAACCAAACAAAACAAATAACATGAAACTGGGACAAAGTGTGTGTAAACAACATGTGTTCCCATACCCCCAAATTTAAATGACACATTGTCCCCAATGTGTCTAAATTAAGGAAAGAATGTACCCGGGAGATGGACGACATCGTCTTGGAAAGCATGGCTCATAGCACACCCCCAAACTTGAATCGAAGCACACTTGTCCTTTAAACTTGAAGCACCAATCTTTCCTTCTCTTACACCAAAGGGAATGAATCTTTTCAGTTGCAAGATACTTCCAAGTGTTTATAGATCGGGGAGGACCACTTTGAGTTTTCTCAACCAGTTTCTCATCCGGTGAGGAATCATGAATTGGAATAAAGTAGGAAGAAAACTCAGGGAGCTTCTCTATCATGATGTCCTCAATTTGCTCATGTGGCAACTCTAATAAACTTCTCTCTTGGCCTCTTGGTGTTCAGGAATAAGAGCTAATGGTGAAAAAATCTTAGTGCTTTCTTCTCTTTCCTGATGTGGCTCCTATGGAACTTTGGTTTGCTCCTCCTTCCCCACTTCCAATTGATTTTCAACCACCTCTTCACTCCTTAGTGTGACAGCTTGCGCATGATAGTAGGTGCACTCTTCCTCCATGTATTGTCCATTGGGATTTTCCATCAACTGACTTCGACACTCCTCTTCTTGGTATTGTTGATGCCAATTGATGGGAGATGCACTCAGCTCCCTGACCAATTTTCCCATTTGTACTTCCAGTCTTTGAATGGCTTGATCGGTTCTTTGAAATGCTTGATCGACCCTTGTATTGATTTGTTTTTGATCAGTCATCAATTGCTGTTGCGAAGTCACCAAGGTGTGTATCATACTTTCCAGTCTATTCAGCCTTGACTCTTGCTCCTGATTTGTAGATAAATACAAAGGACAAGTTTTAGTAGAATGATCAAAATGAGAACATGTGGCACATACCTGGAGTTGGGTGGCTGGCTGAATAGGAGATATGTTTCGAGTAGTCATGGAGTTTACAAGCATATTTAATGTCCTCTGCATGGCAGCCATCTGATCTTGTAGTGGTGGAGCCAATTGAAAGAAATGTGAATGATCATAGAACTGCAGATATGATTGATGATTCAGTTTTTTTAAATTTTGGAGCATGATTTCTAGGAGCTTGAGCTTGCCACGGGAAATTTGACTATTGGCTCCAGGTTGGGTTGCAGGAATCAAGATAGTTGTCGTTCCCCGGTCTAGAGAATGATGTGTTCTTATGCCTATTAAATTTGTTATAAATTTGTTTCATTATAAGACATTCTCTAACATGGTGATAAGGGTCATAGAATAAAGAACATGGTCCATGGGGTATCGGAATGCCTCCCCACATGTGTGAAATAAAAAATAAAATAACAAAAAGTTAAAATAAAAAGGAAATAAAAACAACAAAATTTAAAAAGAAAACTTACTAATATGCAGGCTCGAATGACTCTACATGAAACAAAAGGAAAAAAAAAATCAGATCTATAATTAGTGCAGTAACTATGCTGCTCTCTGGATGTGCGATTGATCACACCGTAAGATGCACTCAATCGCACTAGTGCGCTAGATCGCCCTGGTTAGGCGCTCGAGTGCACCTCCAGAGGCAGAACAATAACTACGAAAAAAAACAGAAAAAAAAAAAAACAAAAACAAAACAAAAACAAAAAAAACAAAAAAAAAACAAAACAAAACAAAAAAACAAAAAAAAACAAAACAAAAAAAAAAACAAAAAACAAAAAAGCAAAATTAAAATAACACAACTAAAGGGAAATAATTCTAAACAAAATTTGCCGCAATCCCCGGCAACGGCGCCAAAAACTTGTCGTCACAAATATCTACTGAAATTAATAGGCAAATAATTGTATGTTTTACCCGCAAGTACACGAGGTCAATATAATAGTATAGGGTACAAGTACGGGGTCATTCCCACGAGGATTGCTAAATTTTGTCTAAAATAATTTCCAAAAGTAAAACAAAACAAAAATTGGTTTTTGATTTGATAATTAAAACTCAGGGACCAAACAAACAACCAACCAACCAAGGGAATAAGTCCAGCAAAGTGCATGCATCAAATCTTCCTTGAAGACGAAGCAAAGCCAACAAGGGATGCATAAAGAAGACTCAACCAACACATGAAGGAAGTAGTCAAGGCAGAGATATTAAAACTATTGGATGTGAGCATTATCTACCCCATCTCATACAGTAAATGGGTCAGTCCAATCCAAGTAGTTCCAAAAAAGAATGGGATCATAGTGGTGAAGATTGATGACGATGAGCTGATACCTACAAGAATAACCACTGGTTGGAGGGTATGCATTGATTACAGAAAGCTGAACAAGGTAACAAGAAAAGACCATTTCCCCTACCCTTCATTGATCAAATGCTAGAGAGGTTAGCTGGACATAGCTACTACTTCTTCTTGGACAAGTACAGTGGCTATAATCAGATTGCAATAGCACTAGAGGATCAGGAGAAAACCACCTTCACATGTCCTTTTGGCACATTCGCCTACAGAAGGATGCCATTTGGATTATGCAATGCTCCAGCCACATTCCAAAAATGCATGATGAGCATTTTTTCAGATATGGTGGAGAAATCCATTGAGGTATTTATGGATGACTTTAGTGTT